>NW_007579315.1:46999-49703 GCF_000690725.1 Stegastes partitus | reverse complement strand
CCCAGTAATAACAGCATCTCATAACACTGGTTCGTTTCTGTTCAGTCTCAGTTGATGTTGAAATGAATCTACTGTAACTGATTCAGAATATTTGCTGTTAAACCTGATTTTAGAATTAATTTGAATTTGTCTGGTAAAGACGAGCACATTTCTGGCTCCGTGACATCATTTATTGGCAACAAACATAATATTTTATGGGAGGTTTTGAGTCAAACAGCCCTGAGCGGAGCCTCCTGGTGCTGGGTCCGGTTCAGCTGCAGGCAGCAGGTGGGTTCTGCTGCCGGGAGACGTTTGGCAGCGACGTCACATTTCTGCTCACTGAGGCTATTTTTACCTGCAGCTCGAACCATGAAGGAAAATATGGACTGAAAAGGTTCCACAGTGCTTCTGCGGTTCACTTGGTTTGGTTAATGAACTCGTTCATTCATAGCCTTTAACCTGGACAGTCTCCTCCAGTATCTGTTTGATCTGATAAAAACACGAGTGTCTCAGCGCGGCAGGAGGCCGATGGAGGAGCTTCCTGTTGGTGGGAACAGACACAAGCAGCAGCTGAACAGAGAACGTTGGACAAACATTAAACAAACGGACTGCAGAGTTCATCAACAGCAGAATGTTGTAGCAACACGTCCGCTGACCGACTGTCATCAGCTCACGTGTCTTCAGTGAATAATTGAATTATTAGTTCAAACATTTCAACGGGAATAAATAAAAACTAAACAGAAATGTTGAACTGTGGACCGAACACGCTAACCACACATTATTGTTCCATCACGGTCAGCGCTGTCATTCCTCGTCCTCCGTATGAAAGAAGCAGCTTCTGTCTGACTGAACAAGCTGCTGCTGAAACTCTGAACCAGAACCTTTTACCATCAGAACTAAAAACCAGAAGAAGTCAAGCGTGGCGACATCACTTCCTGCTGCCAGCCTGGCACTTCCTCTGAGCTGCAGGATGCTGTGTGAAGTCATGACGTGAGCGCTGACGAAACAGGTGGAGGTTTCAGCACTGACGGCAGGGAGCTTCTGGTATCAGATGAAGTGAAGCTCTGGAGCAGCAGCTGGAGATCCAGTGGACTGAAGGAACCCAGTGGAACGGTTCCAGCAGAACAACAAGCTCCGTCTGCGTGTGCACTTCAAAGTGAGAGCTGCTGTCAGAAATGTAGATGAACATCTAGTCAGAGGTGTTAATCTGAGCTGCAGCTGCTTGATGTGATGATCACTGCTCAGATCAAAAGGTTTGCAAACACAACCTTTTTAAAACGTTCCTCATTCATGATTTACGCTCCAGTTTGCTGCTTTAAACACCATCAAACAGCTGCTGCCGCCCACGTTACTGACCAGTATGTGCAGTCGGTACCATCCTGAGACTGGCTGGTTCTATACAGTCAGTGTGCCTGAAATACTACAAGCGTCTGTTGCATAGTTATTGATTGATCGCTGGGTTTCCATGGAAACCAAACTCAGGTTTCAGCACAAGAAGATGCTAGTTAAAGTGGTTCCCATGTGATTATTACAGTTAGTTAGTTAGTTAGTTAGTTAGTTAGTTAGTTAGTTAGTTAGTTAGTTAGTTAGTTAGTTAGTTAGTTAGTTAGTTCATTAGTTAGTTAGTTAGCTAGCTACCTAGTTAGTTTGTTAGTTAGTTAGCTAGTTAGTTAGTTAGCTAGCTAGCTACCTAGTTAGTTAGTTAGTTAGTTAGTTAGTTAGTTAGTTAGTTAGTCAGATAAATAGCAGCTAGCACTAATTCACTTAATTGTTGCTTTTAACCAATTAAGAAGAAGAAGGTCGTGATGTTGGTAAATGTATCGTAGACCAGCTGCAGTACCAGGTTGTTCCACCAGGTGGAGCCTGTTTAGTCCTGTAGAGACCAGAGGAGNTGTCTCTAAGTGTAGCCCTGTGATAGACTGGTTACCTGTCCAGGTGAACCTGCCTTCACCCTGAGTCAGCTGGGATAGGCTCCGCCCCCCATGACCCTGGTGAGGATTAACGTGTAGAGATGGATGGATGAAGCATTTTGTATCTTGGTGTTTAGGCGCAGCTACGGTCATGAAGGTTTCACATCTGAGACATGAATGAATGAATATATATGACAGCAGCAGGTGTTAGCGTGTTCAGGCTAATGTAGCAGTTAGCACCGTCCTGTAGCAGGCTAGCGCAGCAGCTAGCGCAGCAGCTAGTAGACGCTAGCGCAGCAGCTAGCGTAGCAGCTAGTAGACGCTAGCGCAGCAGCTAGCGCAGCAGCTAGTAGACGCTAGCGCAGCAGCTAGCGCAGCAGCTAGCGTAGCAGCTAGTAGACGCTAGCGCAGCAGCTAACGCAGCAGCGAGTAGACGCTAGCGCAGCAGCTAATAGACGCTAGCGCAGCAGCTAGTAGACGCTAGCCCAGCAGCTAACGCAGCAGCTAGTAGACGCTAGCGCAGCAGCTAGTAGACGCTAGCGCAGCAGCTAACGCAGCAGCTAGTAGACGCTAGCGCAGCAGCTAGCGCAGCAGCTAGTAGACGCTAGCGCAGCAGCTAGCGCAGCAGCTAGTAGAAGCTAGCGGTCTCTAAGCCCGAGAGGCCCCCAATTGGGGACCTCTCGGGTTTTACAGAAAGAAATAGTGTGAAACAATGCACTCATCATGAAAGAATATAGTGATGTTACACATCAAATTAAACAGCAGAACCTGGGCTACAAGAATATATCAGCCATTTCTACATGCCTCAAACACAA
>NW_007579315.1:33891-42879 GCF_000690725.1 Stegastes partitus | reverse complement strand
CTCATGGTGGCAGCAGAGAGCATTGTGGGAGTTTAGCAGCAACGGGACCATGACAGAGACTCTGAGGAGGTTCAGGACCTCCAACCAGAGCTCAGGAGTTGAAGATGATCCAAGGTTCACCTGAACAGGGTTCACAGATCAGCAGATGTTACACCTGGACTGGTTCATGGTGAAGCTCGTGTGTGGAATATGGCCACGGTGTCTCATTCATTTCATGACTAATCAGTAGATTCATCACTTTTCCAGACGATCGGTTCAGAGCATTGTTGGTGTTCCTGCTTCAGACCAGAACGTCTGACACATGAGAACCCGTCCTGCCTCATCACGGACTCGTGTGCTCCAGCCGGCTCCACATCGTCTGTGATTAAAGCTGCTTTCATAAACGAGTTCCACTTTTCAACATTTTCTGACATTTTGGAGACAAACAGCTGATCGATTCATCCAGAATGTGGTCCACAGAGTCAGTTTATCAGTGACGTGATGCTGAACCGTCTTCAGCTCAACCGCTGACGTCAGACCTGAAGCTTGTTAGCTTTGGTGTGTCAGCAGCCGGATCCTGGGTCGGCTGACGGAGGAGTTGCAGGTGAAACCGGGCCGCTCTGTCCGACAGGTGCTCCGTGTCCGTTGGACCGCTGCCCGAGTCGAGCTGCCAACTGAAGCCGACTGCGTTTGGCAGCCGGACGCTGGAAAAACATAATGAGCATAAATCAGCAGAGCAAACACAGGCTGCTGTCACTTCTCTGTAAACAAGTTCCACCGACACACCCTGGTTCAGGTCCGGTTGGGTCAGCCTGAAGGCGACGCTTCAGACGGCAGCTTTGACCCGCTGATGGTGAAGGTTTGGATCCCGGTTCCACATTAACCAGCTTAGAAACCTTTAGTTAGAAACAGGCTCTGACCCGTTAATGCCATGTTTCCAGAACCACAGTGTTCTGCTAGAACCTGGAGGTTCCCTCTACAGTCTGACAGGAGAAGATCCGGTCCCAGTACAGAATACAGCAAAACCAGCAGGTTCTTCTGGTCGTCTGTCTTCTCTGAGGTCCATGTTTCAGCATAAAGTCCTGCAGCTCTGAGGAACCAGAACATGAAGGAGGAGACAGAACCCAGAGACGTCTGCTGTCAGCAGGACTCAGAACGAAGGAGACCATCCGTCCATCATCTCTACACCTTAACCCTCACTAGGATGGTGGGGGGCGGAGTCTATCCCAGCTGACTGAAGGCAGGTTCACCTGGACAGGTAACCAGTCTATCACAGGGCTACACTTAGAGACAGACAACCAAGCACACTCACATTCACACCTACGGACAATTTACAATCACCAATTAACCTCAGCATGTTTCTGGACTGTGGGAGGAAGCCGGAGAACCCGGAGAGAACCCACGCTGCACGGGGAGAACATGGAGACTCCACGCAGGAAGATCCCGGGTGTCCTCACCGGGACGCCAACCGGCGACCTTCTAGCTGTGAGGCGCTAACGGTGCTAACAGTGCTAACCACCGAGACCACCGAGACACCTGCAGCCTGGATGGAAACCAGAGAGAATTTAAATAATTATAATAATTAGTTATTTTTTACAAACGTTTAAAAGACAAAAAAACAAAACCAGGAACCAACATGTTCCACCATCAGCTGAATGTATTTCCACCAACTGGCTCCTCTGTTCTCTGGTTCTGATCCATGCTGCATCTATTCATTGGTCCAGTAGGGTGGGTTCTCCTCTCTGCTCTGTTTCAGGGTTCAGAGGGTTGATTCATCTGCTGGCTGCTTTATGACGTCATCTTCAACTCCTGAGCTCTGCTTGGAGGTCCTGAACCTCCTCAGAGTCTCTGTCATGGTCCTGGTGCTGCTAAACTCCCACAATGCTCTCTGCTGCCACCATGAGCTGTAGTCTGTAGACGCCTCCTCTGGTCTCTACAGGACTAAACAGGCTCCACCTGGTGGAACAACCTGGTACTGCAGCTGGTCTACGATACATTTACTGACATCACGACCTTCTTCAACGTACAGGAATCATTTTTAGTTTTTAGTCAGACTGAAGAGACGCGAGCTGCCTGAAACAAACATTATCCAACTGCGTCCTGGGATACGTGTCCAACCAGCAGCATGTTAGCTCGTACGCTCGTTTCTCCGTCAGTGAAACATTTGCTGGTTAAATGTTCGTTAGTCACATGTTCTGTCTGTAGGTTGCGCTGCTGGTTTCTGTTTCTCTGGTTAAAGATGTTTGTCTGTCAGCAGCAGGTTGTCGTTGGTTCGTTTCGCTGGTTTTTGTGTCTCTGTTCAATGATGTTGTGTTTCTGTGCAGCAGCTCGGTGTCGTCGGTTCTGTTTCCAGCTTCCAGCTTCAGAGTTAAGCCTCTCAGCTCCAGTCAAGCTCCCCGAGGCTTCATAATCTGCTGGTGCTGTTCTGTGAGTTCACATCCGTCTGAGCAGCGCTGGAATCCCAGAACCTGCAGATGAGTCTGAAAACAGAAGTGACAAATGTTTGATGCTGCAGCAGCGAATCTGTTCACGAGTTCCTTCTTTAGTCTGAATGTTCTCATGTCGGTGTTCTGTAGGACTTTCAGGGTTTATCACATAAACAGGAAACAGGAAGCAGCTGATCGAGCATCAGTCACGTTTCATGTTTACAACCTTCATCAACACGACAGCACAGCATTATACTGTTGCCCAACCTGAGGCTCTCCACCCCTAAAGGGCCACAGGATCATCCATCCATTATCGATGCACTTATATCTATAACCCTACGTAGGGTCATGGGGGGCGGAGCCTATCCCAGCTGACTGAAGGCAGGTTCACCTGGACAGGTAACCAGTCTATCACAGGGCTACACTTAGAGACAGACAACCAAGCACACTCACATTCACACCTACGGACAATTTACAATCACCAATTAACCTCAGCATGTTTCTGGACTGTGGGAGGAAGCCGGAGAACCCGGAGAGAACCCACGCTGCACGGGGAGAACATGGAGACTCCACGCAGAAAGATCCCGGGTGTCCTCACCGGGACGCCAACCTGCGACCTTCTAGCTGTGAGGCCACGATGCTAACCACTGATCCACCTGCAGCCCAGACAAACTCATGACCGTTTGGAGCAGCTCCTGTGGCTGCAGTGATGAACACCTGCTGCTCAGGTGGAAACTGAAGCTTAAAGATCATCACCATCAGTTTGCAGTTTCAGCCACAAACGCTGATCCAGGGTGCTACTGACTGCTGTCCCTGTTGTTCAGACTAATCAGCGGTGGCATCCTGATGACGGATGCTGAGCAGCTCTCGGCCCGTTTCCTCTGAGCGGGAACCTGAACGGCCTCGGCTCTCCGGACGTCCACTCGGCTCACATGAAGCAGGTTTGGCAGCTCGCCGCAGCCGAGCACGTTGTTGTGGGAATCCGCCCATCTGTCGTGCAGCCTGGCGGCCTGGTCCTGGCCCGGGAGGCCTGGGCCCGAATCGGCCTCCTGATCCCTGCGAGTCGGTCGGAGGATCGATGGGGCAGGCGGCTGTGGTCAGGCCTGGTTTCTCACTGATTTCTCGCTTGTCGCTGCGTTTGATGTCTCATCAGACAGCAGATTTCATTCGAGTCCAGCTGCCTCGGTTCAGACCTGGTTCTGGCTCTCAGATGACGTCTGACTGATTTCAGAGCTCTGATGGATTTAGCATCAGGATATTTTTAACCTCTCCGATGCAGAACAGTGGAGTCGCTCAGCTTTACGGAGGAATAAATGATTGTAGTTTTAATTCTTGCTCCTGACAGACGTGTCAGATCAGAAACATCACGGACGTCAACAGATGAGATGCAGCGTGAAGGACTTTCTGCTGCTTCTGTCATCAATAAAACAGACGAAGAAGAGATTAAAACAATGAAACTTAATTTTCTTTCTGAAACAAGCACTTTCTGTTTTCATTATTCAAACATCTCTTCTTCATGTCAAAGCTCCTCCCAGTGACAGCAGCTTCTACAAACATCCTGCAGATGTTGAACTCTCTCCATGTCTCCAGACTTCTCCTCTCTGCTCATCAGCTGTAGAGAGATGTTCCACCATCAGCTGAATGTATCTCCACCAACTGGCTCCTCTGGTCTCTGGTTCTGATCCATGCTGCATTCATTCATTGATCCAGGAGGCTGGATGTTCCTCTCAGCCTCCTGAGGAAACACTGCCAGATTCTGCCAGCGCCACCTTTTGGAGAGTTTGAGATGACACATGTAGAATGAAGTGATTTAGATGTGGTATCAGTGTTGAAGCTCATATTTGGTTGAACATCTGAATGTTCTTCCTGTTTGCAGATTCTCCTCCGAGGTTTCTTTCTCTGATCCGTGAGGCTGCTGAAGGAGAAATTCCCTCCATGACTTTGATAAATCATCATCCTGCGACCTCTGCAGGCCGAGCGCTCCCCGTCCTTCAGAGCGCACGCCATCCATCGTGGCCGACAGTCATCACAGTCGCATCATGTGTTGTCGCCGCGGAGACGGGCAGCAGCTTTACTGAGGCTGTGCAGCGGCAGATTGATG
Source organism: Stegastes partitus (assembly GCF_000690725.1). Taxonomy (NCBI): domain Eukaryota; kingdom Metazoa; phylum Chordata; class Actinopteri; family Pomacentridae; genus Stegastes; species Stegastes partitus. The sequence goes on along the minus strand of NW_007579315.1, from coordinate 38,373 downwards.
TGGGATCAATACGGAGCATGAACCCTCTGCGTTCAGGCTGATGCATCTTTAAATGAAGAGTCTCTGCTGTTAAACTGTCCTCTTTAAAGACTCATGAAGGTTTCCTCTGATTCCTTCCCATCATGCTCTGCTGCTCCTCAGTGAGGCGTGAGAGCATCGTTCAGGTCTAACTGCCCTCCGGAGGAAGAGCTGCAGTAAAAACAGCAGCATCAGCGTTCTGGTTCCAAGAGGCTTTTTGGTTAAAGGACCATTCTGCCTGATGTGTGTCTGTCTGGAGGTCGGACTGCCTTCACACTCGGCACCTCGGCTGGACAGACTCAGGGAAGCTCGCGTTCATTCAAAAGCTTCCTGCAGCTTTAAAACATTTATTTTTACACACATTTAGTTTTCAGTCTGATTGAAAAGAGACAGAAACTAGTTTGGCATTAAGGCTGACGATGTGGATGATTAGTGCCAGAATAGTCACTGTTTAACTAGTAGCATCTCAAGGCTAATGACTAGCATCTCTGGGTTAGCTTCCACAATCCTTTTGGCTAGCAACTTGCATTCCTAGACTAAAGACTAGCATAACTGGACTAATGACTAGCATCACTAGGCTAATAACTAGCATCTCCAGGTTAGCAGCCAGCACTTCTAAGCTAGTCAACAGCATCACTAGGCTAATGACTAGCATCACTAGGCTAATGACTAGCGCTCCCAGGTGACTGACTAGCAGCACTAGTGGTGTCCAGGAACCAGTCATTAGCCCCGTTTACAGAAGCCTCGTTAAGACTCAGTTTAACAAGTTGCACGTCTGAAGTTCAGCTCAAGGAAACGTCAACATGTTTTACTGAGAACAAAAATCCTGTTTAAACTGAGACTTTGTAGCTTTAGCAGAGAAGCAGAAACAGCACCCTCTGTGGCCACAGGTGGTAACTACAGGCTGCTGCTGCTACTGCTGCATTAAGACGTGTGACGAGTTCAGCAAACATCTCACTTGGTCCTACATTAGAGACACACCTGCAGAACCTGTGAGAAATGTTGGTGTGTAATAAGTGCAGTTGTGTTATCTGAGCTGCAGGTTCCTGCAGGGGGCAGACTGATGCACCTACATGCAGCTCACCCACCTGCCAGGTGAACAGGTCACCTGACCGACCTCCTCCAATCTCCACCTCACCTGGATGCTCCAGAGGATCCTGCAGCCAGAGAAGGAAGAAGATAGAAGGACGACTCAAACCAACAGAAGGTAAAACTCTGCAGCTCAGATGTTTTACTGACTGACACAGCAGAGGAAGTGTTCTACATAAACGTGACAGCAGAGTTCTGGAGGTTCCTCAGTGATCAGAGTCGGTGGAAGCTGCTGCAGCTTCATGTTCTCAGACTGAAACAGCTTAAAGTCAAATCAAAGCTCCCGAGCAGCAGCAGAGCGCTGACTGCTGGTTCTGTTCCTCCGTCTTGTTCAGGCTCGTCTGTGGCTCCATGATGAACACCTGGACTGGTTCCCGCCGGGCTGCTGCCCAAACATGAAGCCGACAGAAGAAGCAGGTTCGACACGCTGCAGCCCACATTCAGAATAGATGTAGTTTGTGAAGCTCAGTGTTCAGGTTCAAACAGACTCTGAGCTTCTCCACAAGCAGTCCTGAATGTAAAGATGTAGTTTACACCAGTGCTGAAGCACATCTGCTGGATGTTCGTTAATTCTCCAGAAGCTGATCAAAGCAGGTCGGCACCTCCTTCACTCACAGCCTGCTGTTGTGTTTACTGACGTTTACAGAAGTCACATGTCGTCATTTTAGCCTGCTAATTCGATAATGTCTGAGGAAAAAATGGCCTTGTAATTCTTCGTTTACATTTCCTGGATCACGTTACCTGCTCGTTAGCACGCTACATATTTAGCCTGTGTGGCCTCCAAGTGCTGACAGCGGCGTCCATGTTGCTGCTACCTAGCAGCACAACACCAAACACGTGATGAACACGTCTTCACCGTGCCGTCATCAGGAGCTCAGAGCGCCATCTGAAGGCAGCAGCAGCTTGATGTCGTCGTCCAGAATGCAACAGGCTGAAACAGGAAGTCACTTGTGTTACCTCCACACACCCACAAACCTGCAAAACCACTTTGACTGGTTTGGTGCAATCACTTTTGCAAACTCTTGAGAACTGTGAAGTCAGACTCATCTTTGGCGTGTTTGGCCCTCAGCAGCCGTCTAGGTTACACCCAGGAGCTTCTTCTGTGGACGGAGCTGCAGTGAAACCTGGTTCGACCTTCTGAAACAGTCTGCTGACTGAACTCACTGTCAGCTTTAAAAGTGTGTCATCCATGGACCCAAGTGCAGGGAGGACGGAGTGCAGAGGCTGCTGAAGGCTCCACTAAACAGGTGGACTCATACGGCTGCAGGTCAGGACTCTAACAGGCTGTGCAGCTCTCTGTAATATCCTCATGTAGTGTTTGAACAGTGGTTCATTCTGAGTGCAGCCTGACGGAGGACGCTGCAGGGAAGGAACAGCTTGGAAATCCCAAAACAAGAGGGTCGAAATGCACAACCCTGAACCCAAGTGTAAAGAGTTAACATGTGCACATGGAAAAACCTGAGGTCAGCTCCAGAACCGCTTCGTCTCTTTCATCCTTCACTTCGTCTTTCAGGCAGCGGCTCAGAAAAGAACAATCGTGTTGACGTGAGGCTGCAGACTCGGCTCTCCGCCGCCGTTCTCTGCTGGTTTGGATGAAGGAACCAGAGAAACAGATCTGTTCCCTCGGGGCCCGTCTGTCCCTTTCACCTTCCATCAAGAGTTCCTGCACAAAACTTTCCACCTCTGCAAGGATGCAAATGAAACCAGAGGAAATTTGGCAGCGTGTCCCAGTGTGGGTTTGGATGGTTCACTCACAGTGACCTTCAGTGGAGTCGATGCTGATGAGGTGAGAAACCATCCGACTCCCCTCAAGGAAAAATAAACCGGGAACTAAAAATACTGAATACCGAGTCAGAGCGGAGAACGGCCGGCTGCAGCACAAACACCTGATTAAGAAACACCGAGACCCAGAGTTTTGTTGAGATTTTCTTTCTGTCGGAACTGGAGCTGATTCTTTACCATGAAATGTTCTGGATCAAATAAAGTCTACGACCACGTTCACAGTTCCATGTCTGACTGGTTCTCCCTCCTGCAGCAAAACAAGACAAACATTCAGCTGATAGCAAAGATCTGCACGAGTTCAGGCCGATGCTGCTGTTGTTCGGTTTACGTAGCAGCTCTTGGCTAGGCTAACATAGCAGCTAACAATGTCTTGTTTAGGCTAAAATTACCTTGTTTAAGCTAGCGTTGTCTGTTTAGGCTAACATAGCAGTTAACATTAGCTTGTTTAGGCTAATGTTATCTTTTTTGAGCTAATGCTATTTTTGATGAAGCTAATATAGCAGCTAGCTTCTTTAGGTTAATGTTTGCTTCGTTAAGGCTAATGTCATTTTGTTTAGGCTGCTGTAGCAGCTAACATCCCCGTGTTTAAGGTAGTGTTTTTACCTCAGGGTAACTGTCTGAGAGTCAGGCTAGTGCTAAGCTAAGCAACAGTAATGTAAGCTGGGAGGTGAGTGTCAGACTGCAGAGAGCAGCAACTAACAATGCTAACGCTGCTAATGCTATGCAGAGAAAGCATTATTACCCAATCTGACTGCTACTGGAGCGGTGAAGCGTTCAGAGCAGATGAACGTCACGGTGCTGCATTTGAGGCGCTTCAGGAAGGATTTCAGCCGAGAGTTATTTATCAAAGCCTGGTACGAGTTCGAGACCGAAATGTGAACAAAGCAGTGGAAGCACTGAACTTCCATTGATGTGCTTTCATGAAACCAACAACGTTTATCAGCCGAACACCACAATAGCAGCTAGTGGCGATGACAACACGTTCAGACAGCAACATGAAGCAGGTAATGTGAGCGAGGGCACAGAACACAGGGTTCTGATGTAGTCCGGTGTCCGGACAGGGCCGAGCAGACCGAGTTAGGAAACTCACAGGAAGCTACTCGTGGTCATAAAAGACCATTTAGATAGATGCACCAAGTTTCAGTGACTGAAAGTTACTTGTGTGCACGTCGTGATGCTGTGACGGTGTTCTGCTGATGGCGGGCCCGGTCGGAAACAGAGGTGGACAGAACAGAACCTCTGAGTCGGAGAACTTAGGAAAGACTTCGTTAGGACTGATAGGAGGACTCTAGGAAAGAGGACTTCTGGGGAGGAGGACTCCAGGAAAGAGGACTTCTGGGGAGGAGGACTTTAGGGAGGAGGACTCTAGGGAGGAGGACTCTAGGAAGGAGGACTTCTGGGGAGGAGGACTGTAGGGAGGGGGACTTTAGGGAGGAGGACTCTAGGGAGGAGGACTCTAGGAAGGAGGACTCTAGGAAGGAGGACTTCTGGGGAGGAGGACTGTAGGGAGGAGGACTTTAGGGAGGAGGACTCTAGGAAGGAGGACTCTAGGAAGGAGGACTTCTGGGGAGAAGGACTGTAGGGAGGAGGACT
>NW_007579315.1:30410-31928 GCF_000690725.1 Stegastes partitus | reverse complement strand
CAGAAATATGAAATAATGAGATTTATGTCAGCGTCAGAACATGAGTTTGGGCCGACAGGACATCCTGCAGGTCAGAGGAGGACTTCCTCCTGTGGGCTGGATCAGGTGAGCATAAAATGTTCAAAAGCCTTTCATTGGCTGATCAGACAAAACTTTATTTTGAGTCTCACTGTTGTAGAAAACCAGTGAATCACCAGATGTTCAGGAAAAAACGTCTGCAGTCGTTGATCAGAACGTTTACCGACGACGTGCTTTAAACAGACGACCATCTCAGAAGCATTCAGTTGTTTTGTTCCTCAGAGGAGCTCTAATCCAACAACAAAGACGAGGATTAAACTGTCATCGTCCAATCACAGCTGAGCTCTGACTGTTGGTTCCTGACCAATGAAACCTCTGGACGCAGACGTTGAGGCGTCTCCAGGTGAAACTGAGTCGTGGCTTCAAACTGCAGACAGAAGCCGCAGAGGACTGTGGATTAATTGGTGCTGGGAGTAAGTCCACACCGTCCACAAAGTCATCAGGACCTTGAGATTACAACAGAAAATCAATTATGGTCTGTAACGCGAAGCGGCAGCCGGCAGCCGCTCGTGGCTTCCAATTGGCTGCCGGAGCCGAGAGGCCGGATCTCAGCTGAGCGTCCTGCAGAGGTCGAACAACAAGACGGCTGGAGATGGCTGCTGCTGCACAGGAAGGACGCAGATCTAAGGACATTCAGGGTTCATTCACAGACACGTTGTCTCCAGAGAACATCATTTAACACCGACAGAGTTCACTCCAAGGTCCGTTTATGAGGCTCACCTGCAGACCAGCCGGGCCACACAGTCCACCCATAAAGCCTCTCATGGAACAGCAGCAGTGGTTCTAGGTCCAGCTGCTACAGAGAAACTGTTCAGATTCCCACTTCAGGAAAAGCACAGAATCATTATCATGAAGAGTCCGAGTCCTGCTGCTGTCATCTCTCATGAGGTCCAACATTTATCTGCAGAACATTTCCTCTGATGAACAATCAGAAACTCATCATTTATAAAGATTAGGTTGAGAATAGAATAGTTTGTTACTGTCACTGTGGAAGCGATGCTAAGAAGACGTGTCAGAGCAGCACTTTAATGGCAGCAACACACAAATACAATCAGATAAAATAACGTGACAGGAAAGATAAATATAAAAAATAAAACATTAAAGCAAAGGAGGTATTTACAACTATATATATAAAATAGAATTTAAAACTCAGGCTCCAGAGCAGAACCTCAAAGAACCAAAGTGAGTCCAGCTGTGGTTCTCATCAGTCTACCTGCATGAACATGGTTCTACAACGAGCTGAGAGCAGCAGAACCTTCTCAGTTCTGGACCGTTGGACTGTGTCTATCTATGTCTGCATCATGGCTCCACATGGAGAAGACCTGCACAGAGGAGGATGAACATCTGACTGAGAGACTGGACAAAGATGGAGAAGGATCCAGAAGATCAGTGAGCAGCTAGAACCCAGTGCAGCCCAGTGTGAGCAGGAACCAGGAGGTC
>NW_007579315.1:24950-29129 GCF_000690725.1 Stegastes partitus | reverse complement strand
CTGGGGAGCGTGAAGGTGTAGAGATGATGGATGTGTTTGTCTGCATGAGGTGCTGCTTCAGTCTGGACTCATGTTGGAGCTGCAACTCTGACATCTGCTGGTGGCTGCGCTGCAACACAAGCACACCACCACGGGCTCACCACTCCATCACTTCACCACTCCATCACTCCATCACTTCATTTCATCACTTCATCAGTTCATTTCATCACTTCACCACTCCATCACTTCATCACTTCATCACTCCATCAGTTCATCATTTCATCTGTTCTTATGCTGCTGAACCAAAGCATGTTTTTAACGAACATCAGTTAAATGCTGCAGATTCACTCATTCATGAGAGTGAACGTGTGAATGAGAAACAGAAGTAGAAGCTGCAAAGAGCACAGTTCACCCTCAGCCTGCAGGAACATTCATGTCGTCATCAGCATCCCTGTTGATCTGTTTCATTCACGTTCATGGTACTGTTGGACTGGATAAAGGTGGTGAATGAATGAATGACTGAACGAATGAACGAATGAATGGATGAATGATTCATGTTAACATCCAGTCTCTCAGTGATGTCACATGTAGAACGGTTCTGGTTGCTGAGCTGAGCTCCTGGTCTGTGTTCTTGTTGTTTATGGTGTTGCCATGACGCCATGACGCCATGACGGGATGATGTGGGGCGAGCGTGTCAGAACCACGTCTTCTTCCTTAAAATCATCCGTTCATGCTGATCCGGAGACAGAACTGAAGTGTTTCCTGTTTTAAACATAAATCAGCTCCAGTGCTTCAGTAAATCTTCCTTCCTGGAGGCTTTATAATCTGTGACGCTCAGACTCAGCTCATCCTTATTCTCCATATCTGGGTCACGGTTCTGCTACTCGCCTCATTTGCATAATCACATGTTTCTGTTGGGGGAAGACATTCATTCATTCATTCATTCATTCATTCATTCGTTCATGTGAAACCTTCAGAGCTGCTGAAGCCGATCAACAGATCCGTGGTTCTGTTCACTGCAGGAGCAGCAGAACCTTACTGTTCGGGTTAATCTGAACGTCTGCAGGACGCCGAGCTGCTCTTTTCCTTTCTTCAGTCGCTTTAGGATGTTTTTGTTTCACACTCGTAGAAAGAAGAACTCCACAGTGAACAGGTGCTTGTTTAAGACCTGTTTATGCAAATTAGTGAATATTTAATGAGCTTAAACCTCATTTACATGTTCAGCTGGTTTCCAGTGAAAATATTTTACCTTCTACAGAACATTTCTCTGAAGGCCACTTTCATCTAAATATTGTTTTTCCTTTTCTCAGAACCGAATCGTTCATGTTTACATTGTGTGAATCATTGATTTCATGTTCTAGGATTATTTGTGTGACTTTGGGGAATATTTTCTGTATATTTTAAACATATATATATTTTTTAGTTTAGAGTTTTTAGGACATTTTTTTTAATGTTTGTGAACATTTTAAGACATTTTTTAAATCTGATCCAGAAATGTCCACTTCAGCAGCTCCAACAACTGTTCAGTTTTATTTTTGTCTATAATCTGAAGGCTTTCTGAGGTTTGATCATGTGACATCCACCAGGTGCTTTAGAGAAACTTTATTTATAAAAGTAAAGAACAAAAGACTTCTGATCTGATTCATGGAGTCTTAACAGGCGACAGTCTCCAAAGACTTTCAGCAGGAGTTTTGAAGCTGGATTTATTCAATGTTCACGTCGACCATCTAAAACTCGAACGCTTCCTTTTGTTCCTCCTGATTCCCTAAAACAGCTGATGTGTGACTTCTGTTGTTTACAGACAGAAGAGTTTGATCCGTTAGAACAGCATAAAGGTACAACAGCTGGTTCTGTTGACGTGAAGCTGAGACCAAAGCTGTGGAGGATGAAGCTTAAAGAATAAAATGAAATCGTCTGGCTGACTTCATTCATCCTCATTAGACTTTAATTCCACCTGGTTTCTATGAAAAATAGAAAAAATGCAGGTTAACTTTATTGGAACGTCATTTCTGGATTCGAGTTGAGCTCTGAGCTCTGACGGCTCCACTTGAACATTTTTCACAGTTGTTTTTGTCACTTTTAGCGCTCATGAATAAGAACTGAATAAATGACAGTAAATGTTTGTTTGCAGCTGATTTTTCCGGCAGCAGCTTCAGCTGAACAGTGAATCTGCAGCATGGTCCCGAGAGGCATCAGTGGGCCGAGCGCTGAACCCTGAGGAACCCCAGAATCACAGTTTACACGTTTAGATTCCTTCACAGGAAGCTAAAGACTCGTTTACACAAGATTCATGTGCTCCTTTTCACAACAGAACTCCTCTGACGGTACCCTGGTTTTATTCCAGGGTTCTTTGTTCTTTATTCAGTCTCTTCGTTCTCCCGTCGCCTTCAGACCAAAACACAAAACGTCTTTCTGTCAATTCTTCTGCTCAGTTTCAGCAGCTTTGCATATAAATGTGTTTGTGAGTAAATCCTCCTGAAGAATTCTTCCTTTAAACTCTCAGCAGGAGCCTCAGAACAAAGAACGCTTCAAATGTGTCTCAGGATTCAGAACAAAACCCAAACGTGTCCTTCAGAACACCTTCGTCCTGCTGACGGGTTCACACCTGACAGGAAGCTGCCACACAGGTGAGAAAAACACAAAACGTGTTATATTCATACATGTATATATATAAATATATATGAATTAATATGAACATAAACATATATATGAACTGAAGCATTTGCTTTGTTAAATCATTAAATATTCACATTACAGCGTTCAGGTCTGATTTATATGGAAACACGCCTCCAACATGTTCTGTCCATTCGTAGCTTTGTGCTGCTTTAAATCCACATCATTCATTTATTATAAACACGGTTCTGTTTGGACTCGCTGGCTCGTGTTTCTCTGCCACGTACAGCTCTTTAGTTTATCTCCACGTCTACGTTTTCGAATGTTTCTAATGTGAAGACAGAGCTTCGTTCCTCTGAGGTGGGACCAGGTTCTGCTCGTGTTCAGGTTCTACGTGAAGCTCAGACTTCCATCCAGCAGATGTCAGACTTTCACATCCACCAGAAAACAGGTTGATCTGAGAGGAATGAAGGAAACTGAAGTTTAAACAGAACCTTCAGAGATTCAGCGTTCTGCTGCTGTTTCAGCTGTAAAGTCAGAAAACTCCATAAACGTTAGTGTGCTGCTGTGCTTTCATCTGAATGATGATGATTATTTTATTCATTGATGATCAGCTGCTGGCTGTTTGCTGCGCTTCACTCATCCCGTCTCATCTCTTTGTGAAGCTTCACATTTGGTTCTGACCCTGTTCGTGTCTGATTGGGTTTCATTTAGTGTCTTCTGTTGTCAGTTTGTGTGCCATGTGGTTGCTGTTTTGGCCATTTTGCTGACTTTGGTCACTATGTTTTAGAAAAGAGGACAACATTGAAAATGAAGGTAAAACAGAAACACACTAAACAGCAAATGGACAAACTGACGCCGGTTCTGAAGCAGCTTTGACATCAGAACCTGTTGATGAAACGGTTCTAATGTCTTTTATGAAATCTATGTGGCTGCTTGTTTCTCTGAGTTTAATCATTAAAGCGGACTTTGGGATTTAATCACTTTCTAATGAAGCTGCTGTGAGTCTGTTCTGAGCATGCGCAGAGCGGCGGCAGCAGCTCGGTGGAGGAAGTTTGGATCAAACTCGGTTCCGGTTGATTCCCTGCTTTGATCAACTTTAACGTCAGAATTCCGCCTCAGGTGAGAGTCTGACGGTGAGTCCAGTTTACCTGTGCAGGTGAGGCTCGAAAAGAAGCGCGTGCGGCTGAAAACGGGAAGTTTAAAGCGACGTAAAGCGTTTCCGGTCGACGGCTCAGGTGTCGCTCTCATGCTAATTAAAGCTTTAAGCTAACAGCTTCACCTGCGCAGGTGTGTCTGTCTTCGGCTTCACGTGCCTTAAATATCCGTTTACTCACCTGAGCTTCAGTGTCCGCGAGCTCATCCAGGTATGTTCCTGTCGTCCAGGTGTGGTTCCGTCCAGGTGAGTCCAGCAGAATGAGCTCCGCAGCAGAACTGGAGCAGCTCGCAGAAACAGGTGAGTTCACCTGAAGGTTCCACAGGTTCTGGAGTTTACAGATGGTTCCATCAGGTTCTAAATGTGTGAATGTTTATCCAGAAAAGAACCCGCTGATCGATCAACACCATAGATTGTTGTTGCTGTTGTTG
>NW_007579315.1:17995-21437 GCF_000690725.1 Stegastes partitus | reverse complement strand
TACAGGAATGATAGAGGTGTGTCACAAGTGCATTAAACCAGAGTTTCCTCCACCTGTGCAGAGCTTCAGAAAGAGGATGAGGAGGATGAAGAGCAGCGTTGTATCCCAGACGTTACTTCACTTCCTCCCACCTGCAGTCTTGACTCCTCCCATCCTTATTACGATGTGGCTCGACATGGCATCATTCAGGTGTCAGGTACCGACTGCTCACCTGGGCTCCAGTCCAGCCCGTTTTATTGTCATCAGGTTGATTATTTCTGTGGATTATTTCGTCGTATTAAAGGTGTTTGTCTGCAGGTGACGACAACTTTGGCAGGAAGTTGATCACCTTCAGCAGCTGCCTTCTTCCTCCGTCTCACCAGCTGAACCATCGCCGCCTGCTGGAGTAAGAACCTCCCTGCAGTGTGTTTCTGGTGTTGTATCAAGTGGTTCTGATGTGGTTCTGATGGTGCTGTGCTGCTGCAGGTACCTGAGGTTCACCCTGGACCAGTACGTGGAGATGGACTACATCCTGGTTTACTTCCATCACGGTCTGAGGAGCAGCAACAAGCCGTCGCTCAGCTGGTTACGAGAAGCTTACGGAGAGTTCGACAGGAAGTAGGTTCATTGTTTCCTGTGGTTTGATGATGTCACGTCCTGCTTTACATTTTTTACTACATTTCTGTGAAAAGTAACCCAACTAGTGCACACAGTGCTGACCAGAGACGTTCACCTTGAAACAGGCAGCTTCAGTCTGTTTGTGTGTTTGATCTGGACCTGGTACCAACATGTTCAGTTAGACTTCACTGAGTTTACTAACGAACAAACAAACGCATCGCGAGATTTTACCGAACCACTAAACTGACGTCATGAAGAGAAAACGAAAAACAACGTCTGGACACGAACTTCAGAAGTTTATCAGTTTCCAGAAAAATACCGAAAACCTGGAGGAGAGTCTACAGAAACATGAACACATGAATCCAGCACCGCCGTCACTCTGCCGCCATCTGGGCTGCTGCTGAGAACACCTCAGCGATTCATCCAGTGAGCTTCGTCCTCAGTGTGTCACAACCAATCAGGACTCTGCAGAGTGCAGGTGCAGCAGGGATTGTACTCAATAAACAGAACTAGTGATGAGATATAATAGAACTTTACTGATACTGAAGGATTTTCTTTTGTTAACGTTTAGACACTGACGGATTGATCAGTAGCAGCACATTGTATTGATTTCCTCTGATCAGCAGATCATCGGATCATTCAGCTGTTTTCTGGTTAAACTTTCTTTCTGGAGCTTTTTGTCCTCAAACGTCAGTTTGTCAACGTCTGACATGTTTCAGCTGCTTTACGAGAAACGACTCGTTTCTGTCGTGATGATNTGTTGCTGTTGCTGCTGTTGTTGTTGTTGTTGTTGTTGTTGTTGTTGTTGTTGTTGTTGCTGTTGTTGTTGCTGTTGTTGTTGTTGTTGTTGCTGCTGCTGTTGTTGTTGCTGTTGTTGCTGTTGTTGTTGTTGCTGTTGTTGTTGCTGTTGTTTGTTTCATCAGAGGACAAAAACAGTTTGAATCAGAAGTCCGACATGTTTCAGGGTTACATGAGAGATGAAACGTGAGCTTGTCCTCAGTCACCAGTTTCCTGTTGAGCAGAATCCAGCTGCAGGTGAACTCACCTGTTCAGGACGCTTCAGGCTCGTTTTTATTCACAGAAACACTTGAAACTGACGTCGGCTCAGTTTAATGAGCGTTGAAGTGGCAGCAGGAGTTCAGTTTTACTGTGAATCTGCTCCTCAGCATCGTCGTCAACGTTGATCTTAAACGGATCAATGTGACGTTTTGACACTTTGACAGTTTCTTTGTGTTAAACTCTGAGAAGCTGTTGAGCTGAATGACCAGTTTTTTTTAACTGAATTTTAACCTGTCAATAACCTGTCAGTAACCTGTCAGTAACCTGTCAGTAACCTGTCAATAACCTGTCAATAACCTGTCAATAGCCTGTCAATAACCTGTCGGTAACCTATCAGTTATTTATCAGTAATCAGTCAATTATCGGGGCTTGTATCTGAACCCGAGGGCGGAGCCTCTTTAACCTGTAAACATACGGGACCAGTTTCCTGTTCGGTCCAAACCTTCTCCAGAACCTTTGTTGTTGAGTCCAAACAGGACTCAGATTCCGGCGTGTTTGGTTCTCTGCTCCGAGGTCCAACCTCAGGAGACGGCGACCACCTGTTGGTCCTGTTCATGTCTGATTTCTGGATCATTCTGGTTTTGTTTCTGTGTTTAGCGTAAAATCAGTTGAATGTGCTGCTGTGTTCAGGTCAGTTACAGACTGAGGACCTTAAAGACTCAACTGTCCGGTGAAGCTGCTGTCGACGTCCCGACAGGATGAACGTGCCGTCTAGTTGTTCTCTGGCTTCAGAACGGTGGTTTGAACTGTTTCTGTCTAGATTCTGATGGTTTCATTCTTCCTGTCGTGTTCCAGGCCACATGTATGTGATTTAATTAATCAGCCTGTATGTTATGGAGACACACGGAACACGTGTTGACGACTCAACGCTGTCGTTGTGTTTGTCCACGTGGAGGTGTCGCACACGGATCCAGGTGGAGGTGTAGAACACGGATCCAGGTGGAGGTGTAGAACACAGATCCAGGTGGAGGTGTAGAACACGGATCCAGGTGGAGGTGTAGAACACGGATCCATGCAGCCGTCTGACAGCAGAACTGAGGTACTGGAGCTGATCTGGGACCAGTAAACTCATGTCAGTGTTTTATTCAGGAGATGAAGCTGCTGTTGTTTCACTTTGATGTTTGGATGAACAGAAACCCTGATCATGAACTGATCCAGAACCAGAACTTGAGCCAGCTTGTGTTCTCTGCCCAGATGGAGTCTGGAAGCTTCGGTGAATATGTCACTATGACGTCATCGTTCGTTATCACAGCATCTGTTTATGAGGAACTTCCTCAGAGCTGCAGAACAAACAGAAGCTGATTAGAAGCAGCGTTTCCTCCCAGACCTCAGGCTCTGAGCTGCTGGAAACAGGAAATCGTTCAGAACCTGCAGGAATCTGTGACTGAAAAACCCTGAACAGACAGATACTCTGATATCTGTCAGAGGTCCGTTCAAACCGGAGCTTCAGTGGATTAACATCATGTAAAAGTAAGAACTATGGGCCAGTCTGGGTCCATCAGACAGAACTCAAAGCACTTTTTAACTTCACACCATCGAGCTTTTTAACGTTTTCTGTTAGTCCTCAGCAGCTTTCATGTCCCTGGAAGTTTTATTTCTGGAGATACTGAACCCTGAAAATGACTTCACAGGGTTTTGAGGGTGAAAACAGAAAATATTGTCACGTCTGAAAACAGGAGGTTCTCACAATTCAGCCGCAGCATTTGACAGAACCTAGGTCCAAAATAAGAAATAATTCAACTACAATTCTACAGTTTCATCAGCAGACGCTTTTATCCAAAGCGAT
>NW_007579315.1:11909-15430 GCF_000690725.1 Stegastes partitus | reverse complement strand
GTTCACAGGAATGTCAGTGAAGATTCTCAAACGGTGAGAACAAACGTTTAAGGCTCTTTGAACGTTGCTTTTATGTTAGAGAATAACCTTTATATGTATGATTGTCTCAGGAAGTCGGTTTGTTGTTTCTAACTTCAGATACAAGAAGAACCTGAAGACTCTGTTCGTCGTCCATCCAACAAACTTCATCAGGATCGTCTGGAACATCTTCAAACCTCTGATCAGGTGAGAACACACCTGAGAGCCTGCAGGTAGACCTCCTCCTGTCCTCACTAACTCCTCATCTCTCGTTCTTTTCAGCCATAAGTTTGGGAAGAAGCTCAGGTACGTGAACTACCTGTCGGAGCTGCGAGAACACCTGAACCTGGACCAGCTGATGGTTCCTGCAGACGTTCTCAGGTATGTTCTCGCCTGCAGGTCGCCTCTTCAGACTCTCGGTTTGTTCACGGTCTGTCATCTCACCTTCAGACACGACGGGAAGCTGCGAGCGGCTCAGACAGGTGGAGCTCCGCCCACCGTGAGAACACCTCCACCTCGACCACCACTGCCGACTCAGCAGTTTGGAGTCAGTCTGCAGTAGTGAGTGTTGAACCTTGATGGACTGTTGCTGTCATGTTCCTTCACTGAGCTTCATGTTCCTTCACTGAGCTTCATGTTCCTTCACTGAGCTTCATGTTCCTTCACTGAGCTTCATGTTCCTTCACTGAGCTTCATGGTCCTTCACTGAGCTTCATGTTCCTTCACTGAGCTTCATGGTCCTTCACTGAGCTTCATGGTCCTTCACTGAGCTTCATGTTCTTCAAGTCCTGCAGCTCTGAGGAACCAGAACATGAAGGAGGAGACAGAACTCAGGGACGTCTGCTGTCAGCAGGACTCAGTCAGAACCATGGAGACCAGAGAGAAGAAACGTTTCTTTCATTAGGTTTTGTAGTAAAATGTAGAAATGTGGAACTAACGTGTTGGAGAAGCTCCTCCAGTGTGATGATCAGTAATCTGTGGATCATGTGTTTGTTGGCAGCATCAGAGAGAAGAACCGAGATGCTATAATCCCACCTGTGATGTCTCAGACCGTCTCCTACCTGAAGGACAAAGGTGAGTCTCACCAGCAATCAGCTGAGTGACTCCGGCAGCAGCAGCAGAGGCTCATGGGTGATGTAGTACGTAGAGGTGACATGTTCACATCCTGAACCATCAGTCCCAGTGGAAAACAAATCTACTGCTGTAGTTTTATTCCTCTGACCACCAACGTCAGAAGAAGATTCTTACCTGGAAGTCACGTGTTTCTGTGGCCTCTGATCGATGATTGGTTGATTGATTGATTGAACAGCGTTTGTGTTGCAGGTCTGAGGACTGAGGGACTCTTCAGACGTTCAGCTCGTGTTCAGGTCATCAAAGACGTTCAGAAACTTTACAACCTCGGTGAGTCTTTTTATTTCAGGATCAATAAGTTTGATCAGCAGATTGATCAGTGTTTCAGTTCAGTCTGAACAACTTGAACTCATCAGATGTTCATTAATCTCACTTTGTGAAGCTTCTGTTAAACGGTTTCTGGATGAATTTATTGATCAGCAGCAACAGAGAACATAAAAGCATCAATCTGGTGTTTCTAGAACCTGCTAGAGTCTGTCAGAACCGGACAGCCATTCAAAGAACCTCACTGACTTTAGCAACAGGCAGTGGCAGCGCCTCACCTGGACGCCCCCTTCAGGTGTCAGGCCCAGCAGGGCCGACCTTTGGTCCACAGGGTTCGGTCAGGAGCAGAAAGAACTACACGGGACGACTGCCCAGCGAGAGGCACCGACCCGGTGTTGAAGTTCTACCTGGAGAACCAGAACTTCACCTCTCTGAGACTGATCTGAGTTCTGGGCCTTCTTGGAGTCTCTGGCTGGATTCTGGAAGAGGTTCCTCCTGCAGACTCCATAGTTCTCCTAGAGGACTTCAACACTTCTGTGGACGGTGATGGAGAAACCTGGAGGAGGTTGTTGGGAGGAAGGGCCTGATCAGAACCAGAGTGGTGTTCTGTTATTGTGTGCTGGTCATGGATTGGTCCTAACAAACAACATGTTGGAGCTCTTAAGTGTTCCTGGTACCAGAACACCTGAGGCCAAAGGTCGATGATGGACCTGTAGACGTTTCATTCAGGTGAAGAGGAGCAGAGCTTCAGCTGGTCTCCGCCTGGCACTGATTGGATCAGATGGAAGCTGCTGGACAGACCTGGTAAACCCAAACAGGAAGTGAGGCTGAACTGGGAACATCTGGAGGAGGTCTTTAACGCCTATCACCAGGAGAGATTCTCCTGCATCCTGGGGAGGTTGGACATAGAATCAGGAATTGGGCCAAAGATCACTGGTCCTAAAAACCCTTCAGACTGAAGAAGGAGGTCTTTGGATCAGGTACCAGGAAGATAAAGGGCTGACCTTAGGAGACTTCAGAGGGATTTGGGTTCTAGGAAACTGCTCAGCACCTCAGGAAGGGAGAAAGGTCCTGGTCCAGATTATGTTCAGTGGGTGGAGAACCTGACCTGGACTGGGCTTATTGTCGGGCAGTAAAAGGAGAACTTTGAGGAACTCGTTAAGGAGGCGGAACCTGAAGACTGTGTAAACCTCCCTCATATCTGTGGTGGAAACTCCACAGTGGGAGGTACCAGGTGTGGATCCGATTCATCCTGAGAATTCTGAAGGTTCTGGACACTGTTGGACTCCAATGGCTGAAACCTCTCTTCAGTTTGTGGAGATCATATCTCGTCTGACCTGAGAACGTCTCAGAGAAGAACGTGTGGAAGCACCTGCTTCACCTGCTGCCTCCACGACCCACAGATGGATCAATAATCAATAAACATGGTTTGATCAATAATATGATCTGATCACTAAATGTGGTTTTCTCTGGATCTTCAGGGAAACCCGTGAACTTGGAGGATTATGACGACGTCCATGTTGCTGCTGTGATCCTGAAGACGTTTCTGAGGGAACTTCCTGAACCTCTGCTCACCTTCAGACTGTACAGCTGCATCCAGGAGATCATCAGTGAGTATTGATCAGTGACTGTGTGATCAGCTGTTGGACTGCAGCCTCTAACTGGTTCTGTGGGTCAGGTGTGGAGAGCAGTCTGCGTGTAGGCAGGTGTAAGCAGATCGTCGAGAGTCTACCTGAGCATCCGTTCATCGTCACCAAGTACCTGCTGTGTTTCCTCCATCAGGTGGGTTCATACTCATCAATGACCCGTTCTGCTGGTCACTAACTTGTTGTACTGGCCAATAACAGGTGTTGTTGTTACCTGTCTCAGGTGTCTCAGCAGAGTCTGACCAATAAGATGAGTCCATCTAACTTGTCCTGTGTTTTCGGTGTGAACCTGGTTTGGCCTCGTCATGGATCCATTTCTCTGTCGGCTCTGACTCCGATCAACATCTTCACTGAGATCCTCATCGAACACTTCGACACCGTGTTCGGCTCCCGCTGCCCACCTGCACAGGTAACCCCCTGATCCACACCTGCACAGGTAACCCCCTGATCCACACCTGCACA
>NW_007579315.1:10698-11584 GCF_000690725.1 Stegastes partitus | reverse complement strand
TAACCCCCTGATCCACACCTGCACAGGTAGCCCCCTGATCCACACCTGATCCAGACTCGTGTTCTCCAGAGGACGACTTTAAACTTTGTTGAAGTTTTTGGACAAAACTTTCATTTAGTTGAAGATCTAAAAGGTAAACGTTTGGACTCTGAGAAGACAAAGACACTGAAACTGTTTTTTAAATGAAATGTTGGAGTTTTTCCGTGTTTTGATATTTTCGTCTTCAGAACGACGACTTTCACACTTTTTAGTTTGATCAGAATTTGCACAAACAGAATGTTTTTGTCGTGACGTTACAGTGAAATTAAATTCTTATAAAACATGTTTAACTTGAATACGAGGAGTTTGGATCAAACTGTTACTGAAACAGTAGATCGGATCAGAACCGTTTTATACACCGACGTGTTTGACTGACTTCATAGAAAATGTTCAAACTAAACTGAGATGCTGGCATTCAGCTGAATTTCTCTTCCTGTATGCTGAACATGTTGTGTTGTCGATGATGTAACTCCTGCTTCTATGATTTTGTTTTTGTGTTTTCCTAAAAATGTCCAGAGGTATTAATGTCTTTGTTACTGTCTGAGTTCTGGTTCTGGAAGGTTCTAACGTGTTCTAGATCTGTTAATAAACCAAAGACTGAGACCAGCTGAAGCTCCAAATCCAAATGTCGTTCAGTTGTGTTGTGATTGTTGTGATGGTGGTTTTCAGTGTTTGTGTGGCATTGTGGGAGTTTAGCGAGCAACGGGCACCATGGCGGAGCGCTAACGGCGCCATGGCGGAGCGCTAACGGCGCCATGATGGAGTGCTAATGGCGTCCAACACGTCTGAGTCGATCAGAGCGTCGAACCTGCAGCTCGGTCGGGTCCAGTGGACGTAATCTGGTGTA
>NW_007579315.1:6708-9764 GCF_000690725.1 Stegastes partitus | reverse complement strand
GTCGGATAAAGGAGAGATCAATATCGAGGTAGAACAGGTAACCTGTTGTATCAGACGTTTCCTCCTCAGGTGTAGAAAGGTCAAAGTGTGACAGACATTGATAAGTGATGTCATTGACCTGCAGACGGTCTGAGCATGCTCAGTGTGTACATTCATGGTCAAAGCGCTGTGTAAACCTCCAGGACGTAGACGGGATGAACTGGGTCAGAATCGGAGATCCAAAAACAAGAAACTTAATCAAAGGTCAGAAAAACGACCAAAATATAAAGTTTCTGATTGAATACAATCAATTCTTAAAAATGAATATTGAAAACTCTGAACAGGTCACGTAGGTCTAAATCTGCTCATAGAGCCTGTAAAACTAGATGTCGCCAACTTTTCTCAGAAACAACGAGTTTTTATTTGTTATCGGCGGGAAAACGTCCAGATTATCACAGACGTTAAGATGATTCCTGAGTTACGTTAACTTCACAGCCGGCTGTGGCTCAGGTGGTAGAGCGGTTGTCCTCTGACCGTAAGGTTGGTGGTTCCATCCCCTCCACAGTGGAAGTGTCCTTGGGCAAGACACTGAACCTGAAGTTGCTCCCAATGGCAGGCAGCAGCTTGCATGGCAGCTCTGTCGCCATTAGTGTGTGAATGTGTGTGAATGAGAAACATTGTGAAGCGCTTTGAGTGCCGCAAAGGTAGAAAAGTGCTTTATAAGTGCAGACCATTTACCATTTACCATTCTTGAAATTTGAACTTTTAATCTCATTAAATGTGCAGAAATGTTTGTGGCAAAGAAGCAGCTTGGAGTCGAGCTTTTGTTCTTGAATTTGTTTATTAATGATCCATTTTTCTTAAGAACTTGGTACAAAAAGTGAGACTATTCTTTAACCACTGACCAGCTTCATCAATCAGCTGTTTAATGCATCATAAAGAAGAAAAACTACATTGGCATATTTAAGACAAACACTTTCCTATACACACTATCCACTGGACAGTCCCCGAACCAATGACAAAGAAACTTCTATCCACAGCCAACAGACATTTATCTTCCATCTAAACACCGTCGTCGTGTCGTCGCCTCTCGTGGCAAAAGAAAACATCGAACGCTGCGAGCTAAAGTCAGAATGCAGAACAGAATAGAAAACCCCAAATGTCCTGTTTTCCTTCTCCATAAAAGAATATAAAAATGTTCTTTTTGTTCAAATGTTGTGTCGTGTATTAAAATAGATCTGTTTAAGCACTGCACAGTTTCTCCCGGAGAAGATTTCTAGAAACGGATGAGGAGGTTGGGACGGGCGTCGATATGGATCCTTCTACCGATATGCATCACATGGCACATTCACGCAACCCATCATGATTTATTCTGGTAAAGGCAGTCGGGCACAAAGTCTCTGCTGTTTGTCGGCAGGTTCAGAGTCTGGAAGTCGGTCTGGATTCACCTGGTTCAGTCCAACAACCTGCAGCGGTAACGTGTCCGTTAAAATTCCTCCTCTACGCTCACCCAGAGGCAGCTCAGCCGTGAACATCCTGGTTTCAGGGTTTATTCTGTAACGACGCCGGCGTCACGTCTGAATTATTGCAGATGTTTGTTCTGGTTGGACACGAAACGACGCTCGGTGTTTCAGACGTGGATCTGAACCGCAGCTGCACATTCACTGGATTTCTGTTTCAGTGAAAGAACAAACTCGTGTGAATGTCGGCGGCTGATTCCGAGAACACATCTGAAACAATGAAGGAACGTTTGAACGTAGAAGATCTGAGCTCAGGTCGAACTGTTCTGAACCTCCTCTGAACGTTTCACTTCATAAAAGGAACTGGACCCACTGAACCGAACCTGCAGGACTTCAGTCGCTTCCAGACTCTGAGCTGACGAGGAGCAGATCTGTTCAATGAATTGTGCATTTTGGTGACGGAGGAAGTGATGACGTTGTGGAGCCTCCAGCAGATGAAGCGTTGAGGTCTGTGCACCTTCAGGACGTCAGAAGAACCAGAACCAACTCTCAGCAGATTGTTTTCTGTCTGAATGGAGAAACGCGGCTCTTTGATGCGACAGAACTGAATGTTTTAAATGTTTGTCCTCAGCCGACACCACCAGCTGACCGGTGGCTGGTTGAAGGTTCTGGAGGTGCTCAGACTTCAGCCGCTTCAGTGTTCGTAGCAGCAGAGTCGACTTCAGACAAACAATCCATCGATCACCTGAACGCAACGCGATCAGAGTCTTTGAACGCGTCGACACGACAAACAAAGTTTCATAAACGGGTAATTTCCAGCAGTTGGTTCTAATCCTTCGGTCTGCTGCTTCTGTTCAGACCCGATATGGTTCCGACCAGATCAGGTCTGTCCTGCTTCTCTTCTGATAAAAGGCATCTTTCACCGTTTGTTCATGTTTGTGCATCAGCAGGCGGCCGACAGGTGAGAACACGATGAGTCCGACAGGAAGTGAGACGCCTCCGGACCAGCAGGAAGACGAGCGAGACGGACAGACCGAGCAGAACCGGCTTGGGTCCTGCGGGTCCGCCGACAGTCGGAGTGTTGTAGTTTCACGGAGGCGTCGCATTTCTGTCACAAAACGACGCAACGAAGACAAAACCTGACGTGAGACGGCTTGTAGTTGAGGCAGTGTTCATCACAGCTCGTCACTGTTCGAAGGTCGAGTAAAAAAAGCTGAACGGATCCAAACAGCCGACGGCGCCGATGAGGGTCCAGTACAAAAACAAAGGAGGTTTTTGGCATATTTTCTATACTGGTTAAAGGGGAAGAGGGCTGGGGGCGCTCACACATCGACTGGACAACAGGCTGCCACGCTGCTGCTTCGCTGCAGCAGAAACAAGACCGGCGCTCCGGTTCTGGCCTCGGCCCGGTTCTGTCCAACAGCTGGAGGCCAATGTGCTGCTTTTATCACGTTTCAAATGATTCGTGTCGAATTTACAGCTCAGGCGACTGACAGGAAAATCACAAAGCAACTGCTTCAGTCATCAAAGCGACTTTAAAATCAGTTTTAAAGACAAAGCGTTCAGGTCGGGTTAGGCTTAGGTTAGGCTTAGGTTAGCCTAATCTAACCCTACCAG
>NW_007579315.1:3653-6348 GCF_000690725.1 Stegastes partitus | reverse complement strand
GTTTGAAGAACTGCTGTCGTGTTTGGGACTCGTGCTGTTGTTTTGTCAGTACAGACCCAGAATGGGCCGGTACCGTCTACCAGCCCGTGTGGTGGAGCTACACTCTGATATGTTCTGGTTTAACTGGAGCTGCAGTCGTTTTCTTGTTCTGCAGCAGAAAAGCAGCAGTTGGACTGAACAGAAACTCGGCTTCGGATGTGTGACTCCAGTAAAGTTTGAAAACCGAAGAAACCTGCGATGATGATAAGAATAATCATAATAATACAAGTTATGTACAGTGATCCCCTTGAATACTCCAGACTCACATTTATCAACAGGCATCAGCATGAAAATACTAAAATCTCCACTAGAAATGCTAATTTCTGTAGTTTTATCTTAAATACTTTTTTCTTTGACTTTAACTCTATTAATACTGAAAAACGTTATTCTCTGTTTTGTTTGAAGGCTCGTATGCGTTTACATACACGATGAAAACAGCTTCCTGAATTCTTATGGCAAAAACATTGTTCATAGGAGAATGAGAACAAACATCTACGATAATCGCTGTACACTCGTCCGTGTTCTCGCTACCACTACTCTACTGTTCTCTCTCACTATATGCAGAACAATAAGTACTCCTGTGTTTAAAAAAGGGAAATATCTTTTGGGCCGAGCAGAACAGTTCTGCGGCGGCGCTGTACTCTAACTTTTCGTAATAAATACATTAAGGCCAAGAATAAATAGAAAAGAACTTAAAAAAAGAAATCTCGTAAGCACTGTAGGTGTCGGGTTTAAAAAATACTTGAATCGAGTGGAGGAGGCTCTTGTCAGTTTGTGTCGCAGAAAACATGTCGGATATTATTCAGAGGAAACCGTCATGGCCGCCCTCGACCCGGACTCAGGGGGCGGGGCTAGTTGTTGATGTCATCCTGGCTGTGGCTGGTCTGCAGGGGCGTGGCCGAGGGGCCGGCGGCGGCGGCGGTGGCGGTGCTGGTGGGTTTGATCCAGGACTGGGACAGCAGCGAGGCGGCGATGGTGGCGGTGGTCGTCATGGTGACCTGGATGAGCTGCTCGCGCTGGATCAGCCTGATGAGCGCTTTGAGGCGGTCGAGCGACGCCTGAGTGTCCCTCTGCTGCCCCAAGAGACGCTCCCGCAGGTCCACGCACTGCTGCAACATACACCACATTCACAGTGCGTTAGCATTAGCTTTAGCTTAGCATTCGATCGATAGATTAGTTCTCAGAGGTTTCTCCTCCAGGACAGTCAACTGAATACTAGCAGACCTTGGAGGAAACACTGATCCACAGTTTCACCACAGTTTTTTAGAGACAAAACAGGCAGATTGTTCCTTTCATCCGCACCAGTTAGTTACGGAGTTCCACAGGGCTCCGTGGTAGGACCTACATTATTTACCTTGTACATGCTCCCCTTGGGCAATATTATTAGGAAGCGCTGCGTACATTTACATGATTAAGTACACGACACCCAGTTATATTTATCCATGAAGCCAGATGAAACCACTCGGTTGGTCAGACTCCAACGTGTCTGAAGGACTTGGTGGAACAGGGCTAGTTGTAAACCATGTTGGTTCAAAGTCGTACCAGCGTCATAGGATCAGAGAACTCCGAGGGGTGGAAGCAGGAGCAAAGAAAACATCTACAGTAGGAGGTTCTGCATCCCCACGGATCACCAGAGCTCAGTCCAAACACCAACCACACCTGCACAGGTGTGCTGCTGCTTACCTGCAGCGTCTGGTTCAGCTTCTTGTCTTGTTCCTCCAGATGAGCACATTCCTTCTTCAGCTCAGTGTTTCTCCTCAGCAGCCGCCGCTTCTCCTCCTGCCGCACTGCCGACACACAGCACAACACGTATGAACAACACAACACGTATGAACAACACAACACGTATGAACAACACAACACGTATGAACATGTATTGTTACCCGTCTTGTGTGTGACGTATGACTGGACGAAGTTCTGAGGCCACGACATGTTTTCTTTGTTCAGAACCTGCAGATCAGAAACAAGCGGTGAGTCATTAAAGGCTGATAAATGTAGTTTATTAATAACAATAATATTAATCCTGGAACAGAAAAGGAAATAAACTCTGCTCTGACAAACTGAACTGTGTTTCTGACAGAAACCTATTTCCAGGCTTCATGCTAAGCTAATGTAGCCACAGCTAGCAAGGACAGATGTTTACTTCAACAGTAAATGTGAAGCTACAATCACCAGCAGGTTAGCTTAGCTTCTTCACAACAGCTAACTTGTTTTTCACTCTTGTCTAAGCCAGGCTAGCAGATTCCTCCAGTGTTCCGGCTTTATGCTAAGCTAAGCTAACTGGCAGCAGGATGACGCTAGATGCATTAGGTCTGTGTCTACGAGTATTTTTGTGACTGGAGCCAGTGTCGTACCTTCTTCTGGCACTTGGGACAGTACCAGGGGCCTCTGGGGGGGGGTTTCAGTGGCGGGTGGAGGCAGTTGGGGTGGAAGGCTCGGGGGCAGTTGTGGCAAAGCTGCAGCTCACCATCCTCCTTACAGATGGCACAGTGGTCGTCATGCTCCAAGTCCTCCTAAAACAGGAAGATGTCAGAGATGTCGTGTCATTTACAGTTTAAACGAAACCGTAACAGTCTGAGTTAAAGGGAAAGATAAAGAAAGATTTATTGATCCCACAGTGGGGAAAGTTCACTGTTACAACAGCTCCAAAACAGTA
>NW_007579315.1:0-2663 GCF_000690725.1 Stegastes partitus | reverse complement strand
TGAACCCGGCAGCACTGACAACAACTAAACATAAAGGTTTTGTTTTTCTGAGATTCGTGGAGCCTTGAACGCAGCACCGTGACCTCAAACGGACCGCCAGCCGCCAGTTTCAAAGCAGTCATGTGACCTACCTTCCAGCAGAAGTCCTCAGAGTCTAGCATGTGGGTGAAGCAGAGCAGAGTTAGTCAGTTAGAGGCCAAGCAGGTTAATCAACACAAACGTGATGAAGCTGATCTGAATCCAAACCACCAGAACCTGACCAGAACTTTAGTGTGTTTAGTGAAGCAGGGTTTTATATTTTCAGTTACAGGCCCTGGAGTAGGTTTCTAGCAAGCTTTTAAAGGACGGCTGCAGCAGAACATGGACTGATGTCACTCACCTCGGGCCGACAGGAACAGGGAGCTGTTCAGGTAATGTGACGCCAGACGTTTCCGCTGCAGAGACACAAAGAGATCGGATCAGAGACGGCTCACTGAGCAGCACCTGGAGCAGGTGAATCAGGTTCTGAGGGTCTGACCTCGGGCTCAAACAGGCCGCTGTAGGCCGGGTTCGCTGTGCTTCTCCTCTTCCTCTCCTGCCGCTTGGTCTGGATCTCTGCTCAAACACAACACGATGGTCAGTCATCAGGGCAGCGCTGACTAAAGTCAGACCTTTATTCATGACTTCATGGTTCTGGTTCGATGCTGAACTGCATTTAAATGTGTGTCTGTTTCACAGTGAGGTTTATTTCACAGGTTTGAAATGTGTTTCTGCTCAGTGACAGACAAACACAACATTCTTCACTGTTTATGTTCCAACAGAAACAGAAGATATTCCCTCGTTATGTTAAAGTACTGACGAGCTGTTCGATCCGCTGACAGGACTTTACAGACTAGAGGCTCAGGTGTTGCAGTGAAACCTGCAGCTCGGTCATGTGACCTGTGACTCACCCTCCAGGTGTTCTGTGGTGACGAGGCCGAGGGCCACCATGAAGGCGATTTTCTGGATGAGACAAAGAAATAAACGATGAACTGCTGCTGATGTAATTAATCTGAGACGAGACTGTTTTATTGTTACGTTACACTTTCTGATACCAATAATTCATCAATAATCAATAAAGCAGCAGAAATGAATAAAATCAATGAATGTTTGGAGTTTTTGCTGAAGCTAATCCTGAAAGTGATTCTATGTCCAGAGTCCAGGGTTAAAACTATAAATCTGTACCTCTCTCCATGTATATGGATGTGTAGTGTGCGGTGTGGCTCACCTCGGGGTCCTCGTCCTTCTTCGGGGCCTCCTGTGGCGGGACGTCGGCCCCTGGAGGCCCCTCGGTGCTGCTGGGAGTCTGAGGCTGGATGATGATCACCTGAAACCAACAAACTGGGTCAGAACTGAGACCATCGATCAGATTATTGATCAGGTTCATCTGTTCACTGATGTTTGAGGTTCTCTACAGAACCTTGTCTCTGTTCTGACGTCACTGAGTGAAGGCCTGTCAGCACTGCTGCCCTCAGTGTTGACTCTCAGGCTGCATGAAGCGTCTGACATCTGCAGAGGCTTTGGGTTTTTATCTGAACTAAGCGTCTGTTATAAATGTTGTGACGCTGCTGGAGGCCTGTGTGCGGGGTTCTGGGTTTGGGTTCTGGGTTTGGGTTCTGTGTTTGGGTTGGGGTAGCAGCTGCAGAGCTTCACCTTCACGGCTTCACTGACGGCTGAAACTCCGTTTCCGGCAGCCGGCGAGGCAGCGATGATGGCGTACGCGACGCCGGGTCCGGCTGAGGCGTGCTGGGTGGAGCTTCCCAAGTCCGGACCCCCTGATGGAGGCGGCGAGGCGTCACTCTGTCCGTTGGGCTGGCGGTCGGGGCTGAAGGTGCTGTTGGCGGTGGGCAGCGTCGGGCCTTTAGGACTGACCACCGCCGCCCTCTGCAGGCCGACAGGCTGCAGCTCCTGGCAGGGACTGAGGGGAAGGCTGTCGGGGATCTGGGTCTTTGGCCTGACCTGCAGGGACACACGGCGTTACTCCACCTGCTGCCACTAAAACACCAACGCTGAACACACTCAGACTCTAACAGAGAAATAAAAAGCTGAAAGAGGCTTTGCTGCCACCTGCTGGATGAATCTGTGTTTCTGCTGCTTCACTGTAAACAACTACATTCTCAGTATTTCATCACTGAGTGACCAGCTGAGCAGGTTACCTGAGCTGTGACACATAGACACAACAACAACAACAACAACAACAACAACAATGATAACAACGACTGTACCTGAGGTAGCACGGTGGCTGCTTGTCCTGCCAGCCGGTGCAGGGAGCTGACTTGAGGCACCTTGATGGGAACAGCAGTGAGAGTTCCCAGCATCTGAAACACACCAGTTAGAAACCAGTTAGATCCAGTTAGAAACCAGTTGGAACCAGTTGGACACCAGGAGGCCTGGTGTTTCCTGTTCAGTTCAGCCATGGATCCAAACAGCACCAGAACATCAGAACACTCAACATTATGATTCATTAAATACAAACAGACTAAACTATTCATGACTGACTTTGAAATGATGTAAAATAAAGAAACGCAGCAAAGAAAGCCCTCAGACTGAAGGCAGGTTCACCTGGACAGGTAACCAGTCTATCACAGGGCTACACTTAGAGACAGACAACCAAGCACACTCACATTCACACCTACGGACAATTT
>NW_007579314.1:89269-156012 GCF_000690725.1 Stegastes partitus | reverse complement strand
AAGGTAAAACTCTGCTTTGACAATCTGAGTCTGGGGGAATAATTCCATGTGAATGTTGAAGAGAACAACATGAATTCTTCTGGGACCTGCAGCTCTTACACTGTAAGAATTGCAGGGTTGTTGTTTTTTTCTGGTGGAAGCTGCAGACCCTCCTCTGGTCACCAGTGATGATCCTCCACATGAAGGTTGGATCATCCAGCTGCTGACTGACACAGAATGTGATGTTCGCTCCAGAAAACACAAAAACATCTGTAGCACAGGTTCTGATGTTGGTAGCACAGTGTCACACAGTCTTCTTACTTGTGACAGCTACTGGGTACCTGGATACACCTGTGTAATGGACCCAGTCAGCCATCAGGCAGTTCCACTGCTCATTCAACAAGCTTCTTTGTACGTTTAGATGGAAATGATTGCGTAACACACGAGTTATGGGCCTTGTTTGTGGCTTTTTCCTCTGATCCTCTGGAAACAACAGGCTTTATGTCTTTCTCCCCCAGGACTCATTCAGAGGCAGTCAAAGGGTCGGTTTTATGTTGTTTGTTGCCCACATTATCGTCGACATGTGGCTTAATTTCATGGGTTTTCATGTTGGTATGTTTCCTTGGGGGTGATCATTTGATTTGATTTGCATGCACAGACTGTGTTTTTATCTTCTCTTTCTATCTGGAGTGTCAGAACAAGAGACTAATATGTACGCAAATGTTAGGGAAACAATAACACCCCCTGTGAGTCGTTAAAACCCACATAAATATACTCAGATAAATGATGACTACACAGATTACACGAGTGAAACACAAACCTTCTAGACTCCCATGTGTTGCACCCATGTGACTGTAGCGTGCAGCTCCGACGCTCTCTGAACTTTTCTAATGAGACGTGTAGGGTAATGTATGTTTATCACAGCTCGCTGGGTGTTTCTTCATGTTTGTGTGCACCATCCACACCTAAACATCACACGTTCAGTATACTCCTGGACTTCAACAGGATAGCACGTCTGTTTCTGACCTTCCACCGGAGCAGCAGCAGCAGCCGAGGTGCTAACAAACCAGCGTCCTCCCGACTGTAGCGCTCGGCCTCAGGCAGCTGCAATGACGGGGTGAAGTCATCTGTTAGAGTTCCTTCGCTGAATCATCCCCCCTGTGGCACATTTACCAGGCTGTCATCTTCACGCCTACTTCACACACACATATCTACGCAAACACACACACACGTATACACACCTCCGACTTGGAGCAGATGGCAGAGTTAATGTGGTCTCGGCTCCACAGGCCGAAGCAGCCAAAATATCCTCCCAGTAAAAAAGGTGTGTTTGAGAGTCACAAACAGATGCTGTCCTTCTCAGAGGCCTGTGTGTGCTCGGCGTTGTTGTATGTGTAACGTTACGTTCACATGCCATCCACTGTGTGTTCGTCGGGCGGCGTGTGTGTGAAGTTGTTTCCAGCTGCAGTTAATGAAGTTTCCAGTTGTTTCATGTCTGGCTGGGAGAGGCTCCGAATGCCACAACAGAAAACACACCGCTGAACCTGAACCGAGCCTTTTGTTGGACTCTGATAATAGCTGAGAAAATGATGTTTAATCACCTTATTCACCGCATTCAAAACAAAGATAAGTGTTGAGCAGTGGCTGTTTGATCAGACCTCACCCTCCTCTTTGATTTATGTCTTTGTCCGCTTGGACTGCGACCAGTTTCTTTGTGTACTGATGTTTAATAACTTCTTCACATGTGGTTAGAATTCATAAACGCTTGCTGAATCTGCAGAAAGAGAAATCATATCTTTGTGATTTATTTGCTACATGGACACTAAATGCAGTGGTTAGCTCGACACACCTAAAAAACATCCACACCGTTAAAAGTGAATCTTGTCTTCACCAGTTTTTAATTAATCATTTTGACAAATTGCTGTTATTTGACAGAATTTCCAAGTTTTATTAAATTGGGGGGAAAAAAATATTCATTTACATGTTGACCCTAAAAAAACAGGCCAAACTGCAAATATTGTCCACATAAAGACATCGCCTTTTGCAAATGTGAATTTATTGTTTTACAACATTTGACTGTAAATGACACTTTTATAGATATTTGCTGATGCCATGATTTAAAATCACTTTTTTGTTTTTTACAGTTTTTTTTTACTGTATATAAATCAGCAAAAATATTTTGTACACATATTTGCCATTATTAAATGGAAAAATATGTTTCTAAATCACTTTTTTAACTGTTATTTTATAGCTTTACCCTGTTTTATCACATACAATATCTGATAAAACCACAAAAAAAATATTAATCTGCAGGCTTAAATTGTGTCATAATGTCTGTATTAAAAATGTTTATTTTAACAAATAGTAATTTGTTCTTTTAGTATGTGCAACTATAAAATCACAGTTTTTCTGTATTTAAATCAGCTAAATATATCTTTATTTTTGCTGTTTTAGCAGTTTTTCAATGTTTCAATATTTCAGTTTTTTAAAACATATTTCTTCTGGCTCCCTTCCTGCCAGATTTGAACAGTTTTTCTTTTTCTTTTTTTCACACTGCCGGACTTTTTCGTAAAGCAGGGCCTCTCTTATAATCTAATTGCTGTTATGGAATTCTTTGTTGTGGTAATAATGAATTAGAATTCCTCATGTGGCCACATTTTAATTCATGTGAGCATAAATTGTGTTGACTTGTTGTGGTGCCATCTCCGTGTGAAATTCGTCTCGTCAGTGAAATGTACAAAGTTAATCACGCAGCGCCACCTTCAGCCTCCTTCTGTCCGTCTCCGCCTGTATCCGACTCTCTGTCCATTTATCTCCTTCTTTCTGAACCTCCATCTGTCCTCCTGTTGTGTCCCTACAATGAATCCTTAATGACTCCGTCTGCTCGGGGCCAGACTCCGATGAAATGTAATTCTACCTGTCAGGGTGAAGAGCACCTCGGTTAAATGTTTAATGGTTGGTGGCCAAGAAAACACAAGCAGCTGAGTCAGGAAACACTCTGTCCACATTTGACAGGCTAACAGGCTAGTTATATACCACAGGCATAGAAAAGATTACCTCCACGTTAAAAAGTGGTCACACCTATTAGTAACAGCCAGCAGGGGGCGACTCTTATAATCTGTGAGAAAATGACCCTAATTCTCACTTGATTTGTTGCCTCAGCAAACATTTTACTCATCACTTTATGGTTTCAATTGCTAGTTTAGAGACTTTTTGAATACAACATGATGGGTTTTTTGGTAAATTTCCATTTAGAGGGAAATGGACGATAAAGTTTGGTATAATTTCGATGAGACTTCTTAAAGCTTCAGAACCAATGGGTGATGTCCACCTTTTACATACGCTTTATGATTTCAGGCTTTAACTCGGAACTGCTGACCAAATGCAGTTTAGCTGAAATAATAACTTAAAGAAAGATCTGCAGTAATAAGTATGTTCACATTGTTGGTTTTCTGTGGCGCCACCATGAGGTTGATGTTTGTAATTTATGAGTGAAAAGCCTATTATTTTTTTTTTTCCTTTTGCTAGATTGTTATATAAATTGTTACCGTCTTTTATACCCTGTTGGGGAAAGTTGCCATGACTCGTATTACCTTAAGTAAGAAAACAAACATGGTCATTGGTCAGTTGAGTATTGTATACAATATAGAGAAGAGTTTATCATTGCAGTGACACAAACTCTTTTCTTTGGGCTTTCTATAAAAATGGTTATGAGTTTAAACCTTGTGGTCCAGCTTTCCATGCCATATAGACCTCTAAGTCCTACATTCCTTCTGCAGAACAGCTTCCTACAAATGAGATCCGAAGAAGGAGAACGACACAAAAAGCTCCACCCTTCAAGTTGACAGAATTGGT
Organism: Stegastes partitus; assembly: GCF_000690725.1. Lineage (NCBI taxonomy): Eukaryota > Metazoa > Chordata > Actinopteri > Pomacentridae > Stegastes > Stegastes partitus. Next base: position 152,178 of record NW_007579314.1, on the reverse strand, counting down.
GCTTTAGGTTTGTTATAGGTTGCTGCACTGCGGTTTCAAGGTGGAAATTCTTAACCGTGGAGATTAATTTACTCCTGATGTGTCTGACAGGATGAGATAAGATAAACTTTATTTATCGCTCACAAGGGAAATTTACATGTTACAGCAGCTGGATAAAAATGAGGCATGGAAGAAGCAAGACAAGAAATACTAAAGTACAGTCAGGCTAAAAATAAAGATCTAGGAATGATAGAGAAAAGACCTGGTGGAAGCATGTGGCATGTAAATGTATTGTGTAGCATAATAAAAAGAAAACCCATGTAGACATGTTATGGCCATAAAAAACTCAATTCCCACTGGATGGGTTCTCAGCTTGGTACACGTGACCAACTGGAGCTTGAAGTGATTGACAGTTTGAACGATTTTGTGCTTCCTGCAGGAGGAGAAGGAGCAGCTGATCGAGTACCGCAGCACGGTGGCGAGCCTGGTGGGCCGGGCCAAGACGGTGGTGCAGCTCCGCCCTCGCAGCGCCGACTTCAGCCTGGCAGCCACGACGCCCATCAGAGCCATCTGCGACTACCGGCAGATCGAGGTACAGCACCACCACAGACCCATGAGCACGTGTGTCCCGCGCATGTCGGCAAATAAAACCCAGAAAATCTGAGATAAGAGAAAAATGAGCCAGCCATGCTTTAAATATGTGTACATATATATATATATATTGTGTTTCAACCCTCACCACCAGCCGCCTCCTCCCTGCCCTGCACTTCCTCACCAAGCCCCTCCACTTGGTAACTGTTCTATTTTAGCCCTTTCTTCTTCCACGCCGTGAAACTTAGTTTGTTTCAGTTTTAAATCGATGAAAAAGCCTCTCCTCAGTCGCTCCTTTCCTCAGCCTCGGTGGTCCGCGATGATGAATCGACTACAGCAGTGGATTTCTTTTCTTGGCAAGTTAGCTGGCAAGTAGCAGCAGTCAATTTGGAAGCTGACTAAGCATAATGATTGCGGTCCAGAATGTACAATAGATGATTCTTTTCCTTTGTTCTCTTAAGAAAAAGTCCAGAAACAGTGAAAAGATACTCGGAAGTAAAGATTGGTGTGCGGAGGACTGAGGCTGCACATCCAGCTGACTCTCTCAGGCCCAGCTGCCGCCTCCTCAGGGAGTCTAAAAGCCAATCAATTATACATCTGTCCCATCCTCGGAGTTAAAACACCAGCAGCCTGGCATGGACACACAGCTGCCCTCTAATGCTGCTATATTTAGTGCGCTGGGTCAGTTTGCTCATCAAAGCGTAGTGAATGTGAGGGCTTGTATCCAGGTGAAGCAGGAAGGTGGTTTGGACACTCGCCTCATCGCAAAAAAAAAGAAAAGGAGTTAAAATATAGATGAAATCTGCCTCAGAGCTGAAAGTTACACTGAAACGTAGCAGTGCTGATTTTCACCAAACTCAACAGTAATCTTTCTCTCCTTCACTTTCCTGTGTCTTCTCCTGTCTCTCCAAACCCTCCTTACCTTTTCTCCCCTCTCACTCCCTCGTCTTCCTCGTTCTCTTCCCTCCCTCTCGTCTGTCGGCTGGCAAGACAAACGTTCAGGTATAGCTGCCTATATTCTCCCTCTCTCACCTCTGATTCTTACACTGCACACACTGTACTGCCGCGGTTGCCGCTTTCTTATCAGCTGATTTCAGGTTTTGTAATTGGCGTTACAATGGAAGGTGCAGCCAATCTGATTCCTGCCCTGATAGATTTCTTGGAATGAGATGAGTTGGGAAATTGTGTATGAATTAGTTCTGAGTACGATACATTTATTGGATTTTCCACCCTGAAGCAAAAGTCAGAAATGGAAAATGGAGTTTAATTGTTCTGTCTGCAAATAGAGTTTGGTTTCGTCTGTTTATTTTGTATTTTTACCGACAGACAAATCACGTTTTGTGTTTTAAATGTGCAAAGTGTCTTACTGACACCAGAGAGCACCATTCTGAGGACAGTAACCCCTTTCAGACATGTACACACATCTTTATTTAAACATACAAAATGTGATAACATGAGATTGGACTGTACATCAAGTGATGCATGATACAAAATAATGTGCTAATAAGCAAAAATAAATAAATCAAGACTAACAGCAGCCTCATCAAACTGTCCTAATACATTTCTGATTTCCTAACACTAATAATTCTGTCCATGTGTGAGGATGATCTAACTACTACTAATAATGAACATCCTGACAGCTGTGGCGGAGCTCCAACGTGACGACCACAGCTGTACAACTAATGATTTAACTGCAGCTGATAAACTGATGAAATATAGGTGAAGAATACACAGTGTGATAAACCAGAGCTGTACAGTTTGTAGAAGATATCCAAATACGATTTTACTGACAAATATCAGTTTGATTTGTGTTTTTTATTTTTTTAAACCAAGCTTCAGTTCAGTATTCACTCTGTTATAGATTTAAAACGTATAATGCAGTGTTAATACATGAGATACCATCAAAAACGTCACACAGAGACGACGGCATGTCATTTAAATCCTGAGTCAGACATGCTGCATAATCTATAAATTGCAGCCTTTGCTAATTGCATTTTTAATATTGTGATTTGAAGTTGATTTAGTTCACATCTATTCTTTCTCCATGTCGAGAATCATTTTAAAACTAATAAGTTAGGTCACTGCTTTTCTCTTTTTTGAGATGCACACATGGATCCTGCTGCTTTCTGATGCTGCAGATGTTTAATATACTCAGAGGAAATAAACCTCAACAGCTGGAAGCGACAAACTAAACTTCAACTCCTGTTAGTCAAAACCCAGATTACATCCATTGTTGGTGACTCTCATTTCAGACACAGATAACTGGTGGTCGTGCGCATCCATCCGCTAATTCAACAGCATGAAGTTTAGACTTCTGCTATGTTAAAAGCGATACAGAAATGTCACTAGACGCCAGGACTTGTACAAAAAACGACTAGGCTAGTTTAGTCAGATTTACAGAAGGACGTGCATGTCTGAAAGGGGCTACTGACAGTTTTAAAGCAATAGGGTGCTCTTCAGACACAGTAGATTTAAAACCATTTTGCATCTCTGTGTGTCCGTTTATTCTCCTGTTGCACATCTCGATAGTTTTGCACAAACGTGAGGATAAAATCAACCTGCAGCTGCATCATGTTAGTTTCTGGTCTGAGATCAGTTGATGAGGGCGGGTGGCAATCACTGAACTGAACTGATGCGTCCTGCCTCTCAGGCTCATTCAGTCAGTCAGAAAATAGCCAGTTTCAATATACATTTCATGTACTTTACTGTATGTGCACAGCTTTGCATTATTGATGTGTGTGTGTGCAGGGAAGGGGTGAGAGAGGGTGGTGGGTGGGGGAGGCAGTACAGCTCTAGATGTTTCTGTGCAGCTCTAAAACTAAACTCTCCAGCTTCTGAAGCCAAACTCTTTGTTTTTTGTTTTTATAAAATCCTGCGCTGGGTTTCTCGAAGGCTCAGTGGTGTTGAATGAAACCCAGCTCAGGTGTGAGTAACGTTCACTTTGAGTTTGGACAATGTTTGCTGCTTTCACAGTAAAAGCTTCAGCGGTGCAAAGCAGCTTTCACACCACATGGCATCGTTCCTGTCAGCTTCTCTAATATCATGTCATTGTAGGGCTCCTGCTAACCTCATGAAGTCCATGAACGTTTGCATTTTCTGTTGCATTATGAGTTTTTCTTATTATCTTTTCGTTTACATGTTTGTTTGTTTTTTTCCTTCTCTCCTCTCTGACGTCACCTCTCTCGCTTTCTTCTTCCTCCATCCATCCCATCTCCGAACTCATCTTTCTTTTATGACTCCCTGATGTTCAAACCTTCTTCTTGTCTTTCTCTCCTTCTGTCCATCTCATTCGTCATCCTGATCCGTCTCTCCGTTCCTTCCTTCATCCTCCATTTGTGCTCCATCCATCCTTCCCTCGCACCGTCTCTGTTCATCCTCCTCCTCCTCCTCTCAGATCACGATCAGTCGAGGAGAGGAGTGTGTGCTGGAGGACAACTCTCAGCGGACCAAGTGGAAGGTGATCAGTCCGACGGGGAACGAGGCCATGGTTCCCTCGGTGTGTTTCAGCGTCCCTCCTCCCAACCAGGAGGCCATCGACACGGCCGGCAGGTCAGAGACAGACTGAAACCTTAACGTGGACTCTTTAATGAGTGCTGTCGTTGGTAGTAGAGGTCATACTGTGGATGTCTTCTAACAGTGAAAGGCATTTTTATACTTGCAATATGCAGATACCACAGATTTACAGGATTATTGATATTTTTCACACAAAAAAGTGACTTGAATTTGTAGATTTAACTTTGTTTACCAGTAAATAAAACAAGTCTGTTCTTTCAGTATATCTGAACCTTTAGAGACTCTAATCATTTAAAATAAACACATTTATACAAGTTTCTATTTATTTTTCGCTTTTTATTTTTGGTTAATCTTTTAAATAAACATTCAACACATCAAAATAACTTCAAACTAACCTGATTATTAATCCTGATTAAAAGCCTTTAAACCTGTAGTGTGGAACTCTTGTCTCCCCCTTCTGGCAGTGAGAGTAATTACACAAACACTGTTGATTCCTGGTTGTGACGTATGTCAGTCGCTTTCGGTTTTAGAGTGTAATCCTTCCTGTGAATGCTGAGTTTCGTTTTTATCTGGAGCATCAGCAACTTTTTTTGGATGCCTCCCATGTTTTTCCCACATTAACTTCACTGTTCTCCTACTTGCTGCAGCTGCTCAGTATTTTTTGCCACAGTTGAATCATTTGGGAGAAAAGTCGCCACAGACACCAGATTTAAAACTCCTGTTTACAGTGAAATACGCAGAGAGCTGCACTTTAGCTTTACCCTCGATGCTTATGTTTGCTCGGTAATGTCTGGATTCTTATTAATGTTCTTTGTGTTTACAGGACAGAGCAGTTGTACCAGAAGGTCATGTCTCTGTGGCATCAGCTCCACGTCAACATGAAGAGTGTGGTGTCGTGGCATTACCTGCTCAAAGACATCAGGACTGTATCCGGATGGAGCCTGGACACGGTGAGATGATCTGTTTAAATGTGAGGCAGCTGGTACATTAAATGTGAAGTATGTGCGTCATTTTAACGCTGAGAAAGTGATTTATTGTTACTCTCTGTTTTGGTCAACTGTTGTTGCTGATCTCCTTCCTCTCTGCCTCGCCCGTCAGGTTCGTTGTCAGTCTCCGTCAGAGCGACAACACGTCCTGGATCACCTGGAGACCCAGCTGGCCGACTTTCTGTCAGACAGCAAGGAGAGCTCTCTGTTCACGACAGTCGAAAGACGAGAGCTGGAGAAGGACGTTCAGCAGGCCCAGCAGCACTGCCAGGACCTGCTGCTCAACATGGAGACCGGTGAGGCAGATTGGACCAACACATGCGTGCACTCACTGACTTTTAATCCCGAACGCTGTACCTCTGCAGAAATGAATCTGTGTCCAGTGTGTACCAGCATTTTGGCCTGTTAAAATGGTACTCAGAAATAGGCCAGCGCCCTGTCTTGCAGTTTTAGCGATATCTGTTTGACAGCGTAGCAACAAACAGTTGGTCAGAGCGTTACTGTAAAGGTCTAAAATAACCCTCCTCTCTTCCCGTCTTTTTTCTTTCTCCGTTCAGTGGAGAAGGACGAGTCGGTGTCTCGGTCGTACCTGTCCGAGCTGCAGAACGTCACCCTTCGTCTGAACGAGGCCGAGCAGAGGCTGATGAGGGGGATTGAGACTCCGCCCCCCAGCCGGCTGTCAGGTGACAGCACTGACAACGCCGTCCGGATAGCCGAGCAAGAGGTCAGTTTGAGCTCCACCTGCTGGTTGTACAGAACCATAACGCCTTTCATTGAGTTAATATTTACATCAGTTGGTATTTTTGACACATTGCAGTAAATTTTTACGCAGCATTACTTTTTTACATTGTTGTGATGTGTTTCAAGAGCTAAACAATTTTCATGCCTTCATAGTTTTCAGAAAACAATTTCATGCACATATTGATCCTAGATGTCATCATGGATGTTACAACAGTATAATTTAAGTTTACTTTAACAGATGTGAGAGTTTATGCAGATATTTGTGTTTACTTCACTCTTGTAAGTGCAGTTTGAGACAAAAGAGCTATGATGTTATTAAATAAGCTGCATAAGAAAATCGAGGGTTGTATCAGTTTTTTTAGGGAGAGTACATTAAAGTTGGGGTAAGCAATTCCTGAAAAGATTTGCAGATATTAGAAGAGGTAGCCTGCAGCTAAGAATGATCTTGCTGCACTCGTTATGAGTCTGGTACAGGACAGACAAAACACGCTTGGTTCTTGGTGCTTCTGCAAACCAACTACCGTCATCATGGACAGTCTAAGCACGTTGTAGCAAAGATGCTCCTACAATAAAGTGATGGATGAACCTGTTGTAGTGCAGTTTTTGCATGCAGGGAGGTGAGCACTGTAAACAAAATGAATCACTGAATCACTAGAAGGTTGTTGCTTGGAGGCTGTCGATGGTGTTTCCTGCAGCGAAGAAGATTTAGAAGATGGTAACATGCAGACAGTAAAAGAAGAAGACAAAGCTGTGTGAAATTAAAGACTTATACGTGAAGTGTACATCTGGTCGGTCAGACTAGCATTTAGGAGCTACAGTCCTCTTGTTATACCAGCTAAAGTTGGGACAAACTGTACAAACTGCTGCTACCAAAACCCACCCACTACAAAAAAATAAGAGAAAGCAGAGTCTTGAATTCATCCTATCGTCCAAAAAAAGTGTAGAGATTCATAAAACTGTTGTACGAGCATCAACGCTGCCTGTTGCTGTTTGGCTGGTAAAATGTTCGGTCCAAATCACTTGTATTATCCCATTTACAGAGCCAGAGCTTCATCACCGTACATACATACATACAGAACAGAGACACTGAGGCTGACAGAAAGTGTTTTAGATTAGCGTGGCTTATCAACCTTTAATTAACCTGCCTGTCCGTGGTTAAAGCAACAAGCATACCGTTTGGTCACTGATGCCATTTTGCTCTCCTTTTATCTAACTAAAATCCTGTTCTTGTCCAGAAGCTGCAGTCGGAGCTGGACGCTCTGCGCTCCAGTGTCGGTGATGTGTCTCGTCGCTGCGTCAGTTTTTTCGAGGAGAAGCCGACGTCCTCCAGCGTTCCTGCCCTCCGATCTGAGCTCAGCCTGGCTGTGGAGAAGATGGATAAACTGCACAACCTCTCGTCTGTCTACCTCAAAAAGTTAGTGAGCTGCAGGGAGCTGCTCTGTTTGTTGGTTACGTCTGAAATATTCAAGAAGGTTTCACTCACAAAATATGTGCAATTCACCTCTGCAGGCTGAAGACAGTAGACGTCCTGATTCACAGCCTGGATGAAGCAGAAAGTCAAGTCAGGAAGTACGAGAGCAAACTAAGTGAAGAAGACATCGTTCCTGCCGACACAACAGCCATTCAAAACCTCAGAGATCAACTCGGGGTAAAACACACACTGTCAGGTAGAATCCTCTCACATCCAGCTGAAGAAACAAACTCTAACCTTTGGGCTTTCTGTTTGTTCTCCTTGCAGAAGTGGCAGGCGGAGCTCTCTGAGCAGGAGGGCATCTTCCAGTCGCTGCAGGCCGAGGTGGGTCGGGCCAAAGAGGCGGGTTCTCAGCTCAGCAGGCTCCATCCAGACCGAAGCCCCGAGCTGGAGCGCTACCAGGAGAAAGCCAATCAGATGGCGGAGAGGTGGAGCGGAATCAAAAGACAGATGGAGACACGGTGAGCAGCACAGAAACATAGAGGAGTAGAAAATAGATTTGGTGAACAGGAGGAGGATTAATAAGTTTAATTAACTTGGTGAGGAGGAGTGTTGTGAGGTTTCGTAGCTGATTCTGTGCTCTGATTGTTTAGTGAAACGTATCATGACAGAACATGTAGTCGTTTACTGTGTGGCTTCAAAACACTTGAGATTAAATAAACTTCACACATTACAGCAGCTATATACATAACAATAAATAAAGATATAATGAAGACTCTGTAGATCTTATGCATGTACAAATATGATACACACAGTGTGTAGAACTGTACTTAAAGGCTATAAAGAGTAACTTTATAAATGTGTTATTGCAAAGAAAACCAGTGTTTCTTTATAGTACTGCACTTGACGAGCTATAAAGAGAAGAGTGTTACATTATATATGCAGTGTTTAATCATATGTAGTGTTTCCTATTAATTACCGAGGCTGTAGTGCCGTGTCACAGTTTCATAATGAACCAAAATTCAGAAATCTCACACAACACACATATTTAGAGTGCCACTGCTCAGAATAATAACTCTAAACACTCAGAAACTATAGAGTTCTGACAATTTATCATAGTTGATGAAGCTAACAAAGAACAGGACGGTTTTCAAGCAGCACTTTGCCATAGATGTCTTCACCACGACTGGGAGTTTATGCTTTAGCTGTGTACAGTTTTTATCAGGCAGAACTCTGCATAGCAGCATCTCTGCTCTGGTCTAATGAGACCTTGTGGTGATGTTACATAAACTGACTCAGACGTGAACACGACAAGCAACATTTAGGCAAATGTTATACTGAAGTTCAGCTCCATCTACACACTTTATAGCTGATTACAGTCACATGATCACCTCTGTCTGCGTGATCTTCACTGTGGCTGCAGCTACGTGAAGCGAACTTAACTCTCAAACTCTTGCAACAGAAAGAAAGTGGCTCATTTCCCACCACAAAGGTGCACTGAGCTACATGAAATCCAATCTAATTCAGTAGGAAACAGATTTATGTTTGTGTTGTTTATGTTCTAAAAGTCTTTCTCTGTTTCCCTGCAGACGGTCTGATCTGGAAGGTCTGGGCTCGGCACTGCAGCAGTACAGAGACGGACACTCTGCTCTGATTAAATGGATCGAAGAGACGACGGAGAGACAAGAGAACACGCAACCTGGACAGAGTGACAGCAAAGCGCTGTCTGAACAACTGGCCCAGCAGACGGTCAGTAACACAGAGCTCACGGACTTCTGTCTGTAGGTTTATACGTGTAGTAGCAGGATTCAAGAGTTTTTATTCTTCACATGTTCATACAGTAAAAAGCAGTGAAATGCAAAGTGACTGTTTGACAAGGCTGTGCAATGACAACAAAACACGTTCTTTAAGAGTAAGAAAAGTCATAAATAAGGAGGAATGAAGAGATTGTGAAACTCAAGTGCAGGTTACATTATGCAGAAGTTATATTTTAACATTATGCCTGTATTTTAATGTTGGTTTTAGATCTGAAATAATTTGATAAGTGATGGAGATGATAATGCTTTATGTGTATTTTAGATATGTTAAGAGAAAATTTAAAAAGAAAAAAAGAAAAAAAACACACATTGTGATAGAATGACTTTTATAAATTCTGTTTGTTTATTCTGTTTTCAGGCATTAGTAGCTGAGATCGAACAGAACCAGACCAAACTAGACGAGTGCCAGACTCACTCCAAACAGTACTGCACCTCAGTGAAGGTAAGACGCTGCTTCACAAACACTTCTTGTGTATTTAAAGGTCGGAAACCGGGTTTTATCTTTAACAATGTGTGATATTTAAAAAGTGTTTTATATTATCCATTTTTTTGAAATCTTCATCGTATTTGCAACTAAAGCTGCCAGATGAATGTAGTGGAGTAAAGAATGCATTATTTCCCTCTGAAATACAGTCGAGTGAAAGAAGAAATTAGCATAAAATAAAAAATACAAGCATTTCAAAAATCATATTTCCTTCCATCACTTGAGTGTGAAGTTTTCCTTCCTATAATTCTCTCTCTAGCATTCTGTTTAGCATTACAAGTTTATTTCTACATCAAGTTCCTGCATGTTTTTCATTTTTTAGGACTATGAGCTGCAGCTGATGACATACAGAGCCTTTGTAGAGTCGACGCACAAATCGCCTGTCAAGAGGAGGAGGATGCACTCCTCCTCTGACGCCATCACTCAGGAGGTAAACAGATTAGACATATAATCATTACAGTAGTGATTTTTGTTGAAAGCAGTTAAACTCAGTGTTTTGTATTTTCCTGGATGTGGTAAGTGATGTCCACATTTATGTGTCTCGACAGTTTATGGACTTACGCACACGCTACACAGCCTTGGTCACCTTGACAACGCAGCATGTAAAGTACATCAGTGATGCTCTGAGAAGACTGGAGGAAGAAGAGGTGACGCTTCGTTTAACTTCAAACGACTCTTTTGCTTGGCATGATGCTCGTCTATCATTAAACACCAAAGTGTCTCACTGACAGCAGTTTGTGATGAATTTGTCTGCTGTTTCTAATGTGATGTTCTGATCATTTCTGCCTCCAACCTTTGATCTGTGCAGAAAGAGGTGGAGGAGGAGAGGCAGGCCAGGGTGGGTCAGGTGTCGGACCTCCTCGGCTGGGTCAAAGGCCTCCAGGGTCGGACTGGAGGACCCAACGCTGAGTCCTCCCTGGCTGCTCAACAGGTACATCAGCACACTGTTTCTGCTCATATTATTATGAATATTTAAAAGGTGGTGATGTTCAGGGATGGATACCCGATATTAAAAAGACCCTGGAGTTAAATGATTAAAATGCAGAAGATCAAAAGCTTCTGTTCTTCTCTTGGAAAAACTAAGAAATTAGATTTACTATTTATTACTGCTGCATAAACATTATTTTGCACTTTTTATTTTACCAACTCTATGATGCAGTTTTGCTTTTTCTCGTCCAGGAATAAAAAAAAAAAATCTCTTTTGGAGGGACGGTGCACAAAGCAGAGAGGATTTAATGATTTGGCAGCTGCAGACGAACTCGATCTCGCTTTATTCTCACCATCTCTCAAACTGAATGTTGGTGTTGGCAGCAGTACACAAAGTCCTCACTTCTTTTGTCTTAAGTAAATGTATTATTACTGCACAGTAAAAAGTCCTGCATTCAATTTGTTACCTAACAGTGAAGACTGAAAGCGAGGAAATTAAAAATGAAGCAGTTCTACTTCTGTTTATGTTAGTTTTCCTCTTAAAAAAGAACGAGTAAGAGTAGTGTATAAGTGGAGATCAATAAGCAGCCTCCCTCACTGGTCGCTGTAGGTTGTACTGTATTAATTACATCGATCCTGTGTCTTCTTTAAAGGCCATCAGCGAGCAACTGGCAGCCAAGAAAGATCAGGTGGCCGAAGCTATACGGAGCACGCAGGTCTTCCTTCTGTCCAAACAGGCGGGCAAGTAAGTTAACAACACAAACATGAGCACAAACACATTAACAGGCAACACACACATGACCCGACCTGTTCCATAGAAACCAACATACATCCCACTCAAGGGAGAGAAGAGTGTCTGGTGCCCCCCTACAGAGTTTCTAGTCAGCCTCAGAGGGAAACTACCAGCATTAAAAGGATTGAACTGAGAATGTAAACTGTGTTCTATTGACTTTGCTCCTCACGCAGCGACACGGTGTGTCCTATGAACTCTGGGAAAAAAATCCCAAAAGATCTTCATTCTGGGTTGGAGAAATTGAAGCCATCATTTAAAGTTCTGTCTTTGAGCTCACATTAACCAAGAAATTGATCATGTAGAAGTCAGCTAGTGATTTTTTCCCAACGATACATAGCTGCATGTGATATTAATACAACACTGAACATATAGAATACTTTATAATATGAAATACTTTACAAAAATGGGGAAAAAAGTTACTTTCACTGAACTTTCAGAACTGATTGCGCAAGTGTGACAAGTTAGGTTCTGGCAAAAAATAACTTTTTTTTAATGAATGAATGAATGACATGATGTGAAATAGCAGTAAAATGTTCAGACTTTTATTTTTAATATTTTCTGAGATGTCATTCAAGCAGCGCCTCAGAAAATATCAGCAATTTTTTTTTCTTTTGTCTTGAAAAGTAACTGATATTTTCGTCACACAGATACCATTTTTAAATATCCATTTTATGATTTTAAAAAAAAAGATGGTTGAGCAGAAGACCTCTGATGATTCTAGATAAATAACCCTCTACACAGTGTAGTGTTCAGCTTATTTTACAGGTTTGTTGTGCCATTGAGTAAGATTCAGTTTTTTTTCTATTTGGGGGTTAACCAACTTGAAACAATTTAAATTTTATGAAAACTTCTGTACAAAGTCTGTAAACATGCAACACACACTCCTATTAAATGCCGACAGTAACCCTGACCTGCTCTAACCTTCACCCTCCGTCCTCTCCAGGTTGTCTCCGGAGGAACGAGCTCACGTGGAGGCTCAGCTGAACGAGCTGACGGCCACCTACAACCAGCTGTGCGACAGCTCCACCCAACAGCTGCAGCAGCTGGAGCAGCAACTGGCCAAAGAAGAGGAAAGAAAGGTAGATCGGTTGAAGAGATGGGCCGAGGTGGAGGAGGGTTACTGCCGGTTTATTACAGAAATGTGCTCCGCTTATGCAAGCTTGAAGAATAATAACTGTGAAAGTACGTTTCATAAAATGTCGCTTCGAGTCCGAAAACGCTTGCGAGCTGAGCGTGAGTTCATGTGTGGGCCAGCAGGAGGTTGTGTGTGTTGTACAGCATGTTGTGTGTTCACAGAGTGTGCATTTTTGAAAAGCATCACCACTGTTCACGAATCTCACTCATTGACTTGGTTTGGTTTAACAAACATCACAGACCCTATTCAGACGTGTATTCAGATCATCTAAAATTACGTTTTCTATTTCTGGCACTATTGTGTGACCTCTTTTTTTGTCATTCAAGGAGAGGCAGTCAATGCTAGAATAAACAAACAGCCTCAGAGAAGACTTCTGTTGCCCACTTTTCAGTAAAAATGTTGTGAAGCGTGGGCACAGAAGGGTCAAAATGAATTTTTCTGGGTGACACCGTCTGAACTGGGCCTCAGCATGGAGTTATTCACTCTCACATTATTCTCCTAAAAGCCTGCAGTCATGTCATTAACTATCTCCACCCTAGTTTTTGTCATCTTCATTATCATTGCCATTATCATCAGAAAATACATCTGCTGAGCTGCTAACATGGTTAATCCATGGCCTTAGGGGTGCCGCATTAGAGCAGCGCTGCAAATGCTAGCAGGTAGATAAAAGCTGCTTTTCATAGATGCATTGTTAGAAAATCATCTTCTAAATAGATGTAGCTTCACATTTCACTGTCATCTCTGTAGCTACAAGATAGTAGAATGTTAGTTTTCTTTATATGGTGGTTAAATAATGCCACTGCATAAAGTCTACACATTTCATTTCAGCATTTATGTTATTCTGCAAAAGTTTATCCCATTTATACATTTACAGTCAACCAATTAGAATCACACATTCCTCACTTTGTCATATAGATATTATGTTTTACATCGGTCAAAAATGGTTTGAATGAATGTGAGATTTTAAGTTAATTCTTATGTTAATGTTGTTTGGTGTCAAAGGTGATTTTTATGTGACTAAAAAAACAAAATACTCAATGAAGGATAGAAGCTTGTCACTTCCCCTGTAGAGTGTAAGTGCACCGGAGGCCAGCTACGCAAAAACAAAACCCACTTCACCATTTGAGCATGTTGTGTCCAGATCACAAGATTGTGTATGTGTGTGTGTGAATGAGGATTTTATGTGTTTGTTCTAATGCATTACTATTAATGTGTGAAACTTTAAACCAGCGTTTTGCTTGAAAATCACTAACAGCTGCCAAATGGAAGAATTGCCGACATCCAAGGTGTGAGCCAAGGATCAGAATGGAAGATCAGTTTGCTGTTAGGTTAATTTTAGTGAAAATCAGAAGTTATCTCACAATATGAAGCTGTTTTAATGGTAATTCGTGGTATATTGAACGACAGTAATCTAGAATCCATCGTGATCTGAGCAGGTAAACGGCTAAAACAAACCTTCAAAGTGATGACATACGTTCGTTCAAAGTGAAGTCAGTTTTAGTGTCAGAGCAGCGTTAGGAGTCAGAATGAAGAGTGGCATGCAGAATGCTAACAACCAGCTTCTCACCTGTCGCGCCTCGCTGTACCGAGCCGTAAGCTGGCCCGTTAGTGTGTGGACGAGCCCCGACGGTAAGTAGCGCTCGCTTTCTCTTTTACCGATGCCTCTCAGTGTTTCTCATGTAGACGTTTATTTGTCCTCTTTCTTTTGAATACTTGTGTGTTCCTTTATATGCCTTTGCTTTTCTTTATCTAGAGCTTTTTCTGCACTTTCTGTTACAGTTTGCTTTCTTGCATGCTTAGTGCTTGTTTTTGAGTAATGTATTAAAATGCCTAAATTACAAAATGGAAAGAAACAATCAAGCTCCAATATGTATGTATAAACTGTGTTGGTGGCAAGTGGTTGTGGAGGTTTCTTCTTTTTCTGGTACTGTGATCTTCCCATAATACCTACATGGGTATTTAAAAAAGTTCTCGGTATCACCAGAAAACATCACTGGAGAAAGATTGTATTATTAATGTAGTCTCTTTTAACGTCAATGCGCTTGGTCCACCGATGTTTAAGTTTCATGTTCCTTTGTGGAAGGAGGTCACATCTTGAGCCTCCTCAACAGCTTGAGTGACTTTATTGTTGTCCTGAAAATGGTGATGAGAGTCAGATTTCACTTTGAGAAACAGAAGTCAGATAGTACAGGTCAGGTAAGTAACTTCTGCCTCCTCTGTGGACAAATGCATTGTTCAGAAGCAACATCAGCCACCTCAAAGACGTCCTCTCTTTTTTCTTTGATTGCTTCAGACAATTCAGTTTTTGTGGACAGTGTTTTAAGGCCTTATAGTACAAAGTTATGCTCCAAAATAGGAGTTACCCTCCTTGTTTCCAGTTGAGACCGAGAACTTTTTAAAGTACCCTCCCATAATAGTTCAGTATAATATGATAACATAGTAAGATAACCTAATACATGTTTCTCAAAGTACCAAACCAGAGTGAAAATTAATTGGAATTCTGCTTTCCCTCCTTTTGTAGAACCAAATTGCCATTGGTGGAGTGATCGACCTGGGAACAGTGGAAACATTCCCAGTGTTCCAAGCAGCCCGACGTGGTCTGATTGACCAAGACACCTGCCATGTGATGCTGGAGGCCCAGCTCATCATGGGTGGGCTCATCCAGCCAGACTCCCCTGCCAGTCTTTCATTGGAACAAGGTCTAACTCAAGGCCTCATAGACACCCACACCAGACAGTCCCTTTCTGAGCTCGAGAGTGCTTTGTGTTCGGTGGAAAACACCAAATCTGCAGGTGACCAACAACAAAATGCATTGCCTGTAGTTACAGCCATGGAGTTTGGACTCATCAGAGAGGAGGTGGGACTTCGTATTCTCGAGCTTCAGATAAACACTGGAGGCCTGAGACACTCAACTGGAAAAATGCTAAGTTTGGAGCAAGCAGAGGACATGAAACTTTTGCCTCCCAGAATCTTCACCAAGCTACAGTTTCGACTACAACACAGAGAGCTGATTGATCCAAACACAGCTGAAAAAATAAATCTGAATGAACTACAGCAGCGATGTGTCCTCGATGATGACTCTGGGCTCCTTCTCCTTCCTGTGAAACAGCAGCCTGGAGGAACTGTTTGCCTCCGTTCTGGGAGAAAAGTTGGCATCTTCCGTGCTGTCCAGGAAGGACTGATTGATCGCAAAGTTACTGTGCGGCTTCTTGAAGCTCAGCTCTTTGCCGGTGGTATTGCTGACCCTCGGTCTGGCCACCGGCTGACAATTGATGAAGCTGTTCGTCATGGGCTTATGGACCAGGATTTAGCTTGTGCCATGTTTGCACGACAACTACAAAATGGGGGAATTCTAGATCTTTCCAGTGGTGAACGTCTGGATCTAGAGGAGAGTATTCGCAGGGACCTTCTCTCCCCTCGTTTGGCTCTGTTGGTCCTCGAGTCTCTCTGGGCTTTTATGGGACTGCTGTGGCCTGAATCTGGAGAACTTCTCCCGATTGCTGAGGCTGTCCAACAAGGAGTGATCTCAGGAGATCTAGCAAGGAACATGCTAAGGCAGCGACACAATATTGGGGCTCTGTACAACCCAGAAACCCTCCAGGTGCTGCCTCTAAACCAGGCTGCCGAAGAGGCCCTTGAGCCGGATGTTGTCAGTTTTCTCAGAGACATCCACATACCAGATGTTCTTCCTAATATGAACCAGTCAGGTACCCCATCTCTGAACCGCCTGAGCTGGACTTCCACCAGCTCCTCTCCATCTCCATCCTCTCCTCTACCTTTATCAACCCCTACAGGCCTTGAGTGGGAAACTACACCGACAGATGGGGTAGATTCTGAACAACAAGCCAAACGCAAGCTGCTCTTCCACCTTATGACTCACAGCTATATGGATGCTCATTCTGGAAAACGGTTGGTGCTGCTAGACCCTGAACTGATGGTGATGGTCAAAGCTACCGACCTGGTTGCTGGAGAATCTGCATATTCAAGTCAAGTTGAGCCTCTAAGCAGTTTGGCCACAGATAAGCAGGGGAATCTGCAAATGGAGAGAAAGTTTAGTTTGACATATAATGGAAAGAGTGACAAACATATTGAAGTTGAGGAAGAGTCCAGTGTAGTTACAGAAATGAAGGATGTTGAGAGTGATAGAAGCAGTGTAGAAGAAATGTATGATGGCGAAAATGATAACAAATTGCTGCAGAAACCATCAGCAACTGTAGAAAGTGATTTAGCCTCTGTGGCTAAAGATGATATCGGTTTAGATAAAGATGCAAAAGTAAATGAACAAAAGAAAGAAAAAGTCAAACTTGAAAGTGCAGTGGTTTCAGATAAACATCTTAGCCCAAACGAGATGAAACAAACTGAATCCAAAGTCAGGGATCTTCCTGTTCAGGATACAAGAGGTACAATCCCAACAGTAGTTAGAAAAACAGGCACAGCGCCACTCAAATCAGAGGAAAATGTAGAAAGGGAGACATTGGAAGAATCCATCCAGGGAAAGAAAACACATGAAGATGTTAACTTGATACAGTCTCAAGAAAGGAAAGATGTAAAACAATCTAAGACGGAATCAGTAAAGATCAAAGAAAAGGTTCTTGTAACAGAGACTGACTCAAAGCATGCTAAACCTCAAGTTGATATCCTTGAATCAGCAGTGGAGAAGGAAGGGGAGGAAGCTGAATTGGAGAAGTTAGTTCTAGAGCTCAAACAGGGAGGTTTGATGACAGAAGAAGGAGAAAAGCTTCTGCCAGATGAGGCAGTAGCTCAGGGTGTCCTTCCAGGCCATACAGCAGTCAAACTGATGGCTCAGGCTGGTCTGTTTGGGGGTTTCCTAGATGCCAGCAGTGGAGACTCACTTAGCATGGAAGAAGTTATGCAAGAGGGCTTACTAGATGAAGATCTAATGTGGAGTGTCTTAAAAGCTGATAAAACACTTGCAGGGGTTGTGGATGTGGAGAAAAGGCAAATCTGTGGGGTGAAGGAGGCAGCTCAGGCTGGGTTGATTGACTCCGACACAGCTGCTCGACTCCTAGAAGCTCAGGTGGCATCTGGGGGGATTGTTGATCTCCGTAGGGATAAGAAAGTTTCCGTCACTCTGGCAGCAAACCTGGGACTGATTGAGGAGGATCAACGAGAAGAACTTGTGGCACTAGAGAAGGCGTACAAAGGAAAGGATACAGATCCATCAACATCCCTTAAGAAAGCCAGTTTACAGCTACAGATGGAAGGCGTTGTCGACCCAGTGTCTCAGTCTCCAGTTCCTCTGGAGCAAGCAATTCAGAAAGGGTTGATTAAGTCAGAGGAGGCTTATCAGGTGTTAACAAAGCAGGTAGCTGAAGGTGGTGTAATACACCATGCTTCAGGAATGAGGCTTCCGGTCTGTGACGCAGTAGATAGAGGACTAGTGGATCGGTCTGTTGCCACTGGACTAGAGGAGCTAGAGTGGGTCTACCAAGGAAAAGTCAGCCCTTCAAGTCACCCAGAAGCTGTTGTGCTTCAGGCATCTACAGGAGCTATTTTAGACCCAGACACTGGAGTTAAACTGACATTGACTGAGGCAGTTTCTAAAGGTCTTCTAGATGAGAACGTAGCCACTGAAGTGATGTCTTCTCCAACAGAAACACAAGGAGTGCTTGACCCCCAGACTGCACGAATTGTGCCTTATTCAGAACTTGTAAACCAGGGTAAGATAGATATTGAAACAGGTAAACGCTTCTTGGAGGTGAAACCCTTCCGTGGTGTTCAGGATGAGCAAACAAATAAAAACTTGACCCTTTCCGAGGCAGTTGCGTTAAAGAAAGTTGATCCAGTTCCAGCACTGAGACTTCTCCAAAGCCAGGCAGACAGTGGTGGCATCATTGATATCAGTTCAGGTGAAAGACTCCCTCTACCTGAAGCCTCTAGGAGAGGTTTAGTTGGAGATGATATGGTCAAAGAAATAGCTACCAACCAGTTTTTGAAAGGAGGCTTAGTTGATCCTGTCACTGGACAACGAGTCCCAAGTCTCAGTGATGCCATTGCAGTAGGACTGATACCCAGCAATGTGGCATCAGAGATTCAGGAGAAGGTGGCTTCTGTAGCAACAGAGGGTGATGATGATAGCTCTACACCTGTTGCTTCATCATCTTCATCAAATGGCACATACAGCCCTGCTATCATATTGTCAGCAACAAGCACCGACAGTCCAACAAATTGGTCTGATGTAAACACTGAGATGCCTCTTTCAAAGAGAGGTTTAGGAGTTGCACAAATCGATGAACAGAAATTGATACCTGAAGTCTCAGATCGGTCACTATTTTATGACACTGCTGCAGACGAGGACAAAGCGGAAGTACCAGAGTCAGTAGAAGAACAGTCATTTATTCAGCCAGATCAGTCCATGGATGTCTTATTTAAGTTTGCAAATAATGTTGAGAAAAGAATTCAGCAAACCATAAAAGAGATAACACCACAAAAAGACATTAATAAATCAGAGAACCTTTCCAAACAGGACTCTGATGAGAAGAGTACTGATGATGAACAGAGGGACAGCACTATCAGAGATTCTGTTGGAGAATCCATGCAGACACATATCCATCACATTGACAAAGAATTGCAG
This sequence comes from Stegastes partitus, assembly GCF_000690725.1. Lineage (NCBI taxonomy): Eukaryota > Metazoa > Chordata > Actinopteri > Pomacentridae > Stegastes > Stegastes partitus. The sequence continues at coordinate 133,206 of NW_007579314.1, read as the reverse complement.
AAAGAGGTCAGAAAAGGAGTTGATGAGGAACCCGTGAAGGATGGGAAAAAGGAGCGTAGATCCACTGATGAGAGCAAAGTAATGGTCAGTCATGTTCCTGCAGATGGAAACCTGACAGGTTCTGTGGCAGCAGAGATAACAGAGGGAGAAAGCAGAGATGGCACTGAACTGTCAAAACTGAATGAAGAGGAATATAGAAAGAACGACATGGGAGCAAAGAGAGATGATGCTGTAAATGAGAAGGGTACGGGAGTGGAGAAAGAGATCAAAGATTCAGAGGTCAAAACTAGCGCTGATGTTGAGCAGTCAGACCAGTTACTGACCTCTTCATCCAAAGAGTCAGAAAACAAAAGCAAGAAAAGGAGAAAGAATAAAAAGAAGGCTAAAGGCAAAGAAGCAGAAAGCGAAACAGATCCTCCAGAGATAAAATATCCGTCTCCAACTGATAAAGTTGATGCAGAAACTGAAGGGCAGTTGGAAACTGGTAATGCAGTCACAGATAAAGCTATATCACAAGACATATATGAGAAATCACAGATTCATGGCCAGCGAGCTTCCGAAGTGGCTCCAAAGCATGACAGTGAAGCAAAGATTGATCTGAAATTTGAAGCTGAAAATGAATTGATAAGACCTGAACAGGAAGATGTTCATGCTAGTCTGGAATTTGATAAACCAGTACTTGAACCAGAGAAAGATGCAACTAAAATAAAATCATTGAACAATGCAGAAAAGTGTGATAAGAGCGAGGAGGAGGAGAAATCTGAAGTGAAGGTTTCCGTCTCTCAGCAACCAGAACAACCAGAGAGCTGTCAAGAGGGAAAGAAAAGCACAGAGCGAGAACTGCCTCAGAAATCAACTTTAGCAGATGAAGAGAAAGCAGCCTTGATACTGAAAGCCAAAGAGAGTATTCTCAAAAAGGTGTTTGAAAAGGGAGTGAGCGAGAAGCAGGCTGCTGAGGAGCTGGAGGCTCTGCGCAAAGAGGTGGGGAAGAAGGAAGGTCAAGGAAAACCTCTGCATGCTATGGTTGATGCAGTGGAGAGTCATGCGGTCAGAGATGATGGAGTGAAGAGATCAAATGGTTCACCAAAAGATAGTAAACAAGAGATGAGTGTCAACGTAGAAAAAACTGCACTGACAGAGGTCAACGATAAAACTGCAGTGGACAAACCTTTGATCGAGGAGAAAGTTGAGGCCAAACTGTTGGAGGCTTCTTCAAAGGAGATGGAAGGGAGCAAGAGTTCTGAAAAGGAAGACGTGCAAAAAGATGTTCAGAAAGTTCCATCAGTCCAACCTAAAGAAACTCAGCCAAGTAAACAAAGTAAGAAGAGCAAGAAGTCCAAGATTGCAAAACTGGCAGACAAAGTTGAGCCTAATGCTGAAAAGTTATTGACTGATAAAAAAGTAGCTTCTGAGGTAAAAGCAACAGAAATTACCGCAAAAACCACCACAGCAAAACCAGAAAGCTCAGATTTGCCGAAGGAACAGAGGACGGACAGACATTCTGATGATCAGTCAGCCATCCTGCCTTCAGTTGGCGATGAGGCTAATGAGGTGGAGGCCTCTGCAATTAATATTCAAGAAACTGAGACCACGACTGATAAAAAAGTAGAATCTGAGGTAGAAACAACAGAAATTACCACAAAATCCACTACAGCAAAGCCAGATTTAGAAATCTCAGATTTGCCTAAGGAACAGAGGACGGACAGACGTTCTGATGATCAGTCAACCAGTGACGCCATCTTGCCTTCAGTTGTTGATGAGGCTAAAGAGGTCGAAGCCTCTGCAATTAATATTCAAGGAAATGAGACCATCACTGATAAAACAGTAGATTCTGAGGTAAAAGCAACAGAAATTACCACAAAAACCACCACAGCGAAACCAGAAAGCTCAGATTTGCCGAAGGAACAGAGGACGGACAGACATTCTGATGATCAGTCAGCCAGTGACGCCATCTTGCCTTCAGTTGGCGATGAGGCTAAAGAGGTCGAGGCCTCTGCAATTAATATTCAAGGAAATGAGACCATCACTGATAAAACAGTAGATTCTGAGGTAAAAGCAACAGAAATTACCACACAATCCCCAACAGCAAAACCAGATTTCGAAACCTCAGATTTGCCTAAGGAACAGAGGACGGACAGACGTTCTGATGATCAGTCAGCCATCTTGCCTTCAGTTGGCGATGAGACCAATGAAGTGGAGGCCTCTGCAATTAATATTCAAGGAACTGAGACCATTAAACAAAGTTCACCATATTTACATGAAACTCAGAAACCCAAAGCTGTTCAGGAACAGCTACAAGTGGCAGAAGCTACATCTGTTGGGAAAGAAGAAGTCCATTTGGATACTAGAAGCGCTAGCAAAGACACTGAGGATTCTCAGGATACTGTATACAAACTGGACATCCAGCCCACAGCTAAGTCTATGATTCCCGGTCCACAGCCAGATAAATCAACTAGGAAAGCTAAAAAGAAGAAAAAGCTCCAACCTCCCGAAGTTGAAAGGACCAGTGCTCCCGAATCTTTAAAAACCCAAATGTCACACTTGGACTCTCCTGTGGCAACACCTTTGGTCCCTGATACTGCTTCATCTGAATCAGAATCACCTGGAATACCTGGGTCTGATACAGCCACCGAGAGCTGGGGAGAAGAAGAAGATAATGCCAGCAGGAGTCAAGAAACCGTGTCAAACAAAGACGACAAAACATCCACAACTGGCAAGGTAAGAAGAAATAGAACAATGTGAAAAATTATATTCATAGAGTGTTGAGCTGCACAATTATGACCAAAATTTTAACCTTAATTATTTTTGGTCAATATTGAGATCACAGATATTTATTAGGGATAAAACCTGCTCATATGCAAATCCAATGCATCCAAATGAGACTTGAAATAGAGAATCTTCTAGAGGAAGAGAAGAATAGAAATAAAAACTGCACTAACAACACCTCACTTGCTCAACATCTGCTTTTGGATACACAGCGATTTATCAGTGGTCCCTAAATGCCTCACAGGCAGGCTGTGGTAGGTGCTAGCTAAGCAACAGTACACAGAGAAGCCTCTAGTCTCCACTCAGTTATTGCATTAGGCAGTGTGGCAACTTACACAGGTGTGTAACCAACAATTACTTTAATAAGAGTGAAATAAGGCGTTATAATTTCAGATTTACCCAAGTTGAAGCCAAGTATTTACATGTACATTGGCTGTTTTGGTCGAGCAGAGTTTTCTATCAGTGGAGTACACATTAAAGGTCACGGCTGCATTTCAGCAAATTGTCTTGTTAAATAAAGTTAAAAAATAACTAAAAAGTCTTTTATATTTATGTGTGTGACCAAACATTACTTCGAAAAGACTGAAATGAGGCGTAGGAAATGTCAGATTTACCCAAGTTATAACTGAGTAACTTTATCTACATGACTGGTTTCCATTTGTTTCACACATTTTAAACACACACATCACAGATGATTGTGTTAGTTTGATTGTGGGAAGCCAAAACTGTGATCATGATGAATATACCTACAGAACTTTACATTTTCCGTATTTTCTATTTTTCTATTTCCACAGTCGTCATTATTGCGTCAGGAATGCTTGGAGCATGACCAGCGAATCGTAGCTCTGGTCTCCATGGTCAGACATGTCGAGGTTCGACTGAAACAGCAGCAGCAGCAGTCTGTCGGTCGCAGCCTCATCGCATTGGACGACATCATCAGACAAACTGAGGTGAAATATACACACTTGTCTGCTGACAGCACACATCACTGTACCTTTTTTAATGCTTGATTTGGTTTTTCTCCATTTATTTTGCCATTTCTAGTGATTCATTTGTGTCCCAGCATGACAGAAACAATACAAGCAGTTTAAGGATTAGCCACTTACGAAACAGTATCAACAAATCTTTTGTTTTATTTTTCCTAATCTGCATCTCAGGCTCTGGACCTTGAACTGCGCGACTTGGAACCGGAGATCAACAAAGAAGTCGATGCTGCTGAGCAACTGCTGAAGCCAAAACCTAAAGATGTTCCTCCACAGCTCCTATTGGCTCTGGAGAAGGACGGGCGGAGCTTGGCTCGAGGATACGAAGCCGCCAGAGCGCTTTCTGAGGGCATAATGCAAAGTCTACGAGACCACAGAGACTCTTATAAGGTAAGAGAACCAAAGAAGAACAAATGTAGGAGATACTTGGGATCAGATGTACTTTTTGGGTGCACTCAGTTTTGTTTTGTCTTCCTGCTGATGTTTGTAGGTATTGGACGAAAGCGAGGCTACTATGCTCAACAGCAAAGTTTCATCCCTCTGTTTTTCCTTTCAGGACGCAGTAACAGCTGAGCAGAAGTCACTGGGACAACAAGTGGACAGTCTGCTGTCCTGGTTGAAGGAGACGGAGGCTCAGATGGACAGAGGAATGGAAAAAATGGAGAAAGCAGACAAAGACGACAGTCATGATCAGCTCACTCAGCAGCTCAGTCTCTGCAAGGCAAGTTACCTGAACTTGAGAAAATCTTTAAAATAGTGCTTCTTTTTGACGGAACTCAAAATTGCATTATGGCACAATGTAGAAATCTGTGTCATTTTGAAAACACAGACAGGTTTAAACATTTCCAACACTATTGCTTGTTGCTATTTGAACAAGGATCATGTATAAAATATGCAGTTTTATCCTATCTTATAAAAAGTGTTGCTGTTAGGTGCATTTAAAGAGACACTGCAAACTGAAACATTTCTTGAGCTGCAAACTAAATGACACGTCTGTCCAATGATGGAACATGAAAATGGTGGAGTTTTAATGTTGACGTTTATAAGAAATTGCATTTTCTGGGTTGAATTCAAGTCAATATCCCACCTACAGTTTAAAGTAATCCTGGACCTTCCCGTCCCAATACTGACAGTAGATTGTTTTTGGCCACTCTACATCCTGAACTAAATGTGACCGAAGAGCATTAACAACAAATTAAACCTGGGCAGCTAACCTCCCACAGTACCCATCCTTAAGTGACTTCTGACTCGTTTAATGACTTTTTTCAGAAAAGCATCTCGTGATAAATCCTTTTTAGACAAACCTTTAGCTACATTCAGAAAAATGGGAAAAGAATGAGGAAAGTAGACAGCTGTACAGTAGGTATCTGCTGATCAAGTTTTTTCCTGCCCCCTATCGGAGTCATTTATCATTTAGAATCTGCTGATTCTAGATAATCCATCCATCCATTTTCTATACACCGCTTAATCCTCATTAGGGTCGCGGGGGGCTGGAGCCTATCCCAGCCAACTTAGGGCGAAGGCAGGGGACACCCTGGACAGGTCGCCAGTCCATCGCAGGGCCACACTTAGAGACAGACAACCAAGCACACTCACAGTCACACCTATGGACAATTTAGAATCACCAATTAACCTCAACATGTTTTTGGACTGTGTGGGAGGAAAGATTCTAGATAATGCCCACTTTAATTATTGCAGATCAGCTGTAGTACCTGGTTGCGCCACCATGTGGAGCCTTTTACTGTTTAAAGCTGTAGCAACCAGAAGAGGTTGTGAATCAAACTACAGGTCGTTTCGTGTTGGCAAACAGAGAGCTTTGGAGGATTTTAGGTAGTCAAGCAGCACTGTGACAAAGTCTCTGTGGTGCTTAATGACCTTTGGCCAGAGCTCATGTGTTCAACCTGGAATCATCAGGGATGGGGTTTTTATATCCCAGTGGCAAAGGCAACAGCTGCTGTTTTAAGCAATGGGCACATGCGTGTTATAACACTAGTGTTATAAATGAATGCTGCATTTATTAAGGAAATGATTCAAATTCTCAATACATGTGTGACAGCTGAAGTAAACAAAGGGTTGGCCTTGGATTTGTGCTGGTAAAGATGGCCTTGCACAAGGTTTCACAAAAGACCAAGCTTCAGAGGTTACTAGAGTCCCTGAACCTAGAATTATTATGGACACAGGAATAATACTTTCCTCTGATGCCCTTCTCTTCTCTTTCCCTGCAGGAGCTCCAGTCCTCCCTGATGGCTCGCTCCAACGAGGTCAACAACGTGGCCTTTGACATTCAGGTGTTCATCTCGGAGCGGGCCCAGGACCTGGGGCCGGAGCAGAGCAGGCAGCTCCTGGGGCAGCTCCAGCAGCTGCAGAGGTCCTTCCACAGAGCGTCGGGTCGAGCCCAGGCCTGGTCCGATGCTCTGTCTGCCCAGAGAGAGAGGGAGGGGGAGAGGCAGCGCAGGGAGAGGCTGAAGGAAGAGGAGAAGGACAGAGAGAGGCAGAGTGCCAGGGAGAGAGAGGTTTGGAAAAATGTGATTGAGATGGTTTTATTTCTACTCGCATTGCTTTCATATATAACATAGTTTACTTAAAGCTTTGTCTGTCATGCTGTTAACTGCTTTCTGACTCAATATCTCAGCACTCATGTTCTATTATATTGTCAAACCAGAGAATCTTGATGTAAACCAGCTAACCTCCACCACAGTATGAACCTTTAGCACCATTATACATCATCTCAGACTTGTTCTCTTAGTTTCATACTTTGATATCAACCCACTGCTGCTGTTGTTGCAAAGCTTCGCCACTTGACACGGACAGTATCACCACCTTCACTCTTACTACACAGGCTCTTTATGCTCCTCTGCATGTCTCTGTAACATGTGTTTTATTAACCAGTTTGCCTTGCTGTTCCAGATTGCCACTGAAGAAAATCGCTTGTGTCACGGCGGTAAAGAATACAGATCTGATAGCAGAAAAGCCTTGCTGGCTACAGTGCTTCGCTGTTTTTCCTCTTGTCTCACCTGAATTGCACAGGAGAAAGAGGAAAAACAGCAAATAAACAGATGTTTGTTTGATTTCTCTTTGTGTCGTTTGTTGTTGCTCGACCAACGTTTTGATATAAATGTTCTATATGTGTGTGTGTCTGCTTGTGTGTGTGTGTGTGAACTCTGGACACAATCTGCTCAAAGCTTGGCAAAGTGTTGCACTACACAAGAACTATGTTTAGGGGCAAATGTGCATTCAATGTGCTCTTGTGTGAAGAAAAGCGGTGAACAAAAATCACAAATGGTCTGTTCCTTAACTGTTTATGATGGACTCTTCCGTATTCATTCATGTCAGTATCAGTTTTTCTCACATTTTCTTTCTTTGTGGGTCTTTGCTCCTTTGCCTTCCTTCTCTCCTCCATTTCTCTCAGGTGGTTCAGCAGCAGAAAGCCGAGTGTTCTCAGAAACTAGAAGGCCTCAGCATGTGGTTGGCTGGAGCAGCCAGTCTGCTGGCCAATCAGAGAGGGGGAGCAGAGTCAGGTGATGTGGACATCCTGCAGGAGAAGCAGAAAAAACTAAAGGTATGAAAACACAGTACAAAAGGCTCACTTCATTGTCATTCTGCTTGTGATATCTTTAAACTTGCTCAATTCGATGTGATAGTGTATAGGAACTGCTTATATTTTATTGAACTTGTGCACAAAAACAAACCCTTTTTCATCTTCACGAGTCATTTTTCCACATAATTGTCCTTCAAGTTTGAAGCAAAAAAAATGCAAAGAAGAAAGAAAACGTAAATTAGGCTTGTTTAGAGCAAATAAACTCGGCTGTTGTCAGAAATAAACAGAGTAGAAGAAAAACGGAAACAGCTGATCAGTCATGTGAGATAAATGTTTGCTTTATTGGAACTTATTACAAAAATGTGTTTAAATCTGTCACAAAGCTCATGAACTCTTTCGAAAAAAGTAAAAATTCAGCTAAAGCGAGTGGAAAAAGTGAGCGCTAGTTTTGCTCTGTCCATTAGCTTTTTCTACTCTAACAATACTTCAAAATAAAAAACGTGGCTACTGTTAAACCAATCAAGACTTTGGGGTATTAAATGGATGAAGATGTTTTTTTTTTACATTTTTGATCCTGTCTCCAGGAAGTACAGAAGGACCTCCGGACTAAAGGTGAGGGCGTAGCTGAGGCCATCCGGTCCGTGGAAGAGTTTCTGGCGGAGCGAGGAGAAAGTCTGAGCCCAGCGGAGAGGGAGAACCTGCAGGGGGCGCTAGCAAAAATGAAGGAGCAGTACAGTGCACTGACAGATTCAGCAAACACGTCGCTGTCGGAGCTCGACACCGCCATCAACACAACTGTGCAGCAGAACACACAAAGGGTAGGAGGACAAACGTGGTTAAACATATATACGATGAAATAAATCTTTACTAATACCACAGTGGAGACACTTACAGTGTTTCAGCAGCAAAAGTATAAGTGTGTCGGGAACAGTAGTAGAAAAATAGAAATAAACAAGAAATATAAAGTACTGTTGATACTGTACAGATTCTTCCTTATATGGAAATTTAGATTTAATTTAGTCATCCAGTTTTATCTCCACCATTGTTGTCTGTTTATGTAAATATATGTTTTTCACGTTGCAGACAGTGTTACGTGTTTTCTTTTTGCAGACGATAGAGACTAAAAGCCAAATAAAATGAAACTACACTTTGAGTTTTTGTTGTCTACTTGCTGCCTCTGTATGATTGAGCCCGGTCTGCTTGCTCTCTCCTCTCTGACTCTACTCCTTTCTTCTTCTCTCCAGGCGAAGGCAGTGGAGGAGCTGCAGGAGACCCAAAGCCAGATCGGCTCTCTGCTGAACGAGCTGTCTTCCCTGAACCAACCAGCCAGGAGAGGAGACGGATCTGGAGCAGGACAAGACGTTGTTGATGCTCCGTTTTCACAGCCAGAGGGCGCTGTAGTGTCACATACTGGAATGTTGCAGGTTGGTATAGCCCATTTTGACTTAAACATCTTACAGCAGGACCACGTTATAACTTCTGACCTCTGACCTGTGTCTAACAGGCGGAGCTCCAGCAGCTGCAGGCTCAGCAGGCTCAGCTGCTGCAGATCTCCCAGTCCACCCGCTCCCTGTTGGACCAGCCGGACTCGGCAGTTCCTCCAGAGGAGAAGCAGCGACTCCAAGCTTCCCTGGACCAGCTGCAGGCTCAGCACCAGGACAGGCTGCAGAGCTGCCAGGTACTGAGTGCATGTTAAGGCTGCAGTGCAGTGACCAAACTACCTGAAGTGTTCGTTGGAAGAATGTCTGTCAATTTCAGCTTAATATTTACATTGCACATTTGAAAAGCAGAAGTTGAACCAAAGTGCTTTCCAATAGGGAATTTAGAGAACAGAGACTTTACATGACAAGTTTAGATATAAAGGTCTGTAACCCTGTCATATATTCATATATGTGCCTGATTATTTAAATATTAAAGTTAAAATCCTATAATAGTGTTTCTTGTGCAAATGTACCTGATTTTAATATGAAGTGCTGAGATCTAGCAATATTATATATTATATAAATTTACTTGAATAATTTAAGTATAAAGGTTCAGACCCTCCAACAGTATTTATGATATAAATTTACCAGACTAATGTAAATATAAAGATGAAAACTCATTAATGGTATGTATCATGAGACTGTACCTAATTAATTTAGATATAAAGGTAAAGGCCACACAATATTATTAAAATTAACTAATTGACTAATTTAAATATTATGGGTACAATTCTACAATATTAGTTACTATGCAAATATGCTGAGTAATTTAAATAATAAGTATAAAGTCCCATCAGTGATATAATTTATACAAATGTACTTGACTACCTTCAGTTTTATGGTAAACCTCACAGAATTGTATATAATACAAATTTACCTGAATAATTTAAAGATTGAGTTTAAGACTCAACAATAATATATAAATTAACTGGAATAATTTAAATATTATGGTTCACATTCTACTATGTTCTCTATTATGCTAATTATCCAAAATATTTAAATATTAAGTATTAAGACCCAACAATATTATATATTATAAAGATGTACCTGAATACTTTAAATATAAGGATTAACATTATTATATACCCTAGCAAATTACCTTATTAATTTATAAAATAAATCCTCCAAAATTAAACAGAAAAACACCCAAAAATCTACTTTTACTTAATATTTATGGTGTCACATGTATAAAGTTGGCTCAGAAACAAGGTAAAAAAAAAACAGCTTCTCTGTATTAGTCTTGCAGATAAATAGGCCCTTTGTATTTAATCATCTGTCTGCCTGATATTTCTACTGATCTGATAACTAACTGCTCTGTTCCTTGTAGGACCGTCTGAGGAAGTCTGAGGCTCTGAAGGACGAACTGACAAAGTTCCTGCAGGAACATGGAAGTCTGGGCACCTGGCTGGAACAAAGCGAGCAGGAGCTGCGTTCTCTGGGGGAAGGAGAAACTGATGCACAGGGACTGAAGGGCCGGCTGGAGGAGCACAGAAAGGTGCAGAACATACACGTGTTCATAACAGACATTTATGGCCGTGAACTTACTCAGAAAACGACAAACTTTCAGCTTGATTCAAACATTTGCGTTGAATCTGCGCTGCAGCCTGACACGTAGCCGATTGTTCATAATAAAAAGGCAAGAACAAATATTTATTGCTCCAACTATAGACTCAACTAATAAATTCTTACATCTTCACTAGCTTATGCATTCCAGTAATTTCAGTAAAACTATTTTCCATCATTTATTAGCTCCATCTACTCAGTCACCATAGTTTTAAATACACAGAAAACTCCCCACAGTAGCAGAGAAACACAACTTCTGACTAGTGCTGTGATACAGACACACACGATGTAAAGTCTGTCGAGTCAACTCAGGAGCATAAATCAGCTTTACTGTGTATGTTTGGAATCATTCCCACTTAACAGGCTGCAGATTCTCCCTCAGAAGAAGCTGCTCAGTCATGTCCGTCCAGCTTTACACATAAAACTGTGATAGTGATCAAATATCGAATCAGGAGCTGCAGATAAAGACATGCCGATGTCGCCATGAGGCAACGGAATTGAAAGCAGATGCACACCGTTAAAATCTTGCCTCCCTCTCCAAAGAAGCCAGAAGTACGCTGCTGGAAAAGTGTGAATTCTGCACTGCTTCTCATTACAGTGCGTGAAATTGTCCAGACAACATAACTCTTATTAATTTGAAGGTTGCAGGTCTGGAGCTGCTGGCCCTGCGCCTCCACGCTTCGATTAAACCGGCCGAGCCTGCTTTGAAGCGCAGTAAATGGGCTGAGAAATATCACTCACTGCATCTGGACCCAAATTAAAAGCACATACGGCCCAACCGTGTTTTTTTCCACCGTTAATTATCCGTGGGAGAAGAGTTTCCGAGCTCAGTTCCATCCATCCATATGCCTCGACAGGGCCTCACAATCACACTTTCTCATCTGAGAAACTCCACTTCAGGATAATTATCTTGTTGAGAGTCCCCTGACATCACATTCACAGTGTTTTATGTGCTTTCTTTGCGCATTTTTTCCCACCCAAGTCCAGGAATTTGAACCGTCGACCCACTGATCTCGGTCATGCTTTCCATTTACATTCAGAACTCTTTGTGGTTAAAACACGTTTTCCATCAGACACACATGCAGCATCTGTGTGACTGAACTGACCTGTGAGTGTTTCTGTGTTTCCAGCTTGCTGAGGATGTCATTTGCCACAAAGCCGACCTGCGATTCGTCTCCATCTCCGGTCAGAAGGTTCTGGACTCGGTTCAAGGAGCTCAGGAGCAGGCAGGTAGTTCAGATCCGGCTCTGGACGGCACCAAGCAGCTGGTAACTGACAAGCTGCAGGACGCGAACCACAGATACACAACACTACACACCAAGGTGAAGAAATATAGTCGGTGCATCAGTTTTTCACTTCTTTCTTCAACCTGTATATTTCTAAAACTGATTTCTGTGCTGTGTGCAGTCGACAGAGCTGGGCGGCCGTCTGTCCGGCCTGTTGGAGCGATACCAGCAGTACCAGGACGAGGTCGTCTCCCTCCACTCGTGGCTCAGCACTCAGGAACAGAACCAAAGCATCGCCAAGCCTAGTGGGGAGACGGACCCACAGAACCTGCAGAACACACTACGACAAGTACAGGTGAAGCTCACAGTGACAGACATTTACAAAACTGAAAGTGAAGGAGCAGAGTTGAGCTTCAGAGACTCAACAACACTGTAATCTGGTTTAATTTACAGTCATCAGTTTAAAATCAGTCATGTTAGGACGTTCTGAAAAAAGGGTGGAGTATTTAGGTGGATTATGGGAAACATGAATCATGTGTCAGCGATGGAAATGATTGAATTGTGTCGTCTGTCTGTAGCTGCTTCAGGACGAGCTGGCCGAGCGCTCGGTGCAGCTGGAGAAGGTGAAGAGGGCAGGAAGAGACCTGGTCAGCACAGACGAGTCTCCCTCTCTGAAAGCTGTTGACATCCTCTGTGCTGCAGGTAACTTCATCTGGTCGTTAGTTTTCATCACTGAACCTACATAGGAGCTCTATGTTCTGCATTTAGTCTCAGTTTATGACAGCAATCACTCACTATTTGTTCCTTCCTCTGTTCAGACGGTTTAGAGAAGAGATTCGGCTCGTTGTCTACGTCCGTCTCAGAACGGGCCGAGCAGCTGCAGACAGCTGTAGCCCAGTCGGTCAGCGTCCAGGAGGGTCTGAAGGGGCTGCTGAGCTGGCTGGACAAACTGGTTCTGAACCCCGGACCAGTTGAGCCCACTGCACAGGCTGTACAAGACGCTCTGACCCAGAACCAGGTAGGATTCTAACCACAATAACCCTGCAAGGTTTCCTTAAATACTACAAAACATCTCTGAGAATTTATTGTAAAAAAACAAGTCCAAGCCTGAATGTGGAAAACAATTTGTAATGTAAAAATGTCTTGAGCTTATTTTCAACCAACATGTTCAGCCTTGAAGATGGATTTTTAGCTACAGTGTTCCACCAGCAGGTCTTCTTAGCTAATTGAATCATTGCATATCTTTGATTGTCACATCTATGAATCATTATGTTGCAGATTGCAGTCCACGTCTCGTTTTTTTAACCCAGCGTCTCCTCTTCCTCCTCCAGAAACTTCGACAGGAGCTGCTGTCCAGGCAGGGCAGCGTGGAGGCAACACGAGACTCCATTTCCAAACTCCTTCAGAGCTCCGACGCCTCCACAGCTTCAGGCCTGCAGGGCAGCTTAGATGAACTGACTCAGCGCTACACTGCAGCTCAGGCCAGCCAGGCTGAGAGGGAGGCCGAGCTCAAAGGGCTGCTGCCCAGGCTGGAGAACTACGAGAGGCTGGGCACCGACCTCCAGGTGTTTACCCAGAGCCGACTGAAGGCCCTGAGCCCTGTGGGACAACCGGACCGCAGCGTGGACGACTACAGGCAGACTGTCGAGGTTAGCAGACGGATCATAGTGTCATCGATAGGTCATCTGCAGCATGTAAAGAGGTTTGGTCACGCTGTCAGTCTGTCCAACATTATTATCTGTGCTTCTTTTCTCAGGAGGTCAGATCTGAGCTGGAGCAGGAGGCTGGTCAGCTGAAGTCCTTCTGCAACATCGGCACTGAGCTCAGCCAATCAAAAGCCTTCAGCAACACTCAAAGCTTATTGGACAAAGTCAAAGGGGTGACGGATGAGTTCACCCAGCTGGAAGAAAATGTCAACGAAAGGTAAAAACGTCAACAGATAACATGTGAAACGTACCTTTTTAGAACATGCAAACATGAATGTGAAGCCTCAACTATCAGTGTTAAATGCTGTTACTGATTTTATTAACATTAACTAATATCTGTGTTTGTGTCTATCTAGATACAGACACTTAGATATACAATGCACATGAACACCATCTCCTCATGTTCGTCACTCTGTGAGCCAAGTCTGTTTTCTTTAGAGAATCTGTGAAGGGGCAGATTTACAGATTTAAGACTAATTTCTTCTGTAAGAAGTACATTAAGAAAAAAAGAAAAAAACCCAAAAAGGTTAGACGTAAAAATAGGAGTAAAGGACATGATTTTCTTTGAAACAATTATGTTCTGCTTGTTAGTCATTTTCTCTGTGCTTTAGTGTGTTATAAAGATGTTTTTTTTGCGTATAGAACCAATGGAGAGTTATTCTCTTCTTCAGAAAACACTTCCCGAAACACCTCATGTAACACTTTTCTTCCATTACGTATCTGTATCACCATGTAACACATTTGCATAACGCCTGTCTGGCAGCTATTTTGACACTCAAAGAAGAAGCAGCTTCTGACATTATTTCCTCACCAGAGGTGCTTCTGCTAGAGCTACATCCTTTTACTGATAGATCTGGGGCTGTGATATGAAACCAAGGTTGCCACGCTTTTGTCAGGCCAGCTAAGAATTTAGAGCAAGCTGGGCTTTTGGGGTTGGAGGCCTTAAAGAGACATGAGCGGAAACAGAGCAGGATGCAGCAATGTCCAGTATGAAGAGAGTAATGTTTGTTCTAACATCAGAGCATTCTAGTTGACCCCAAAAATAAAATGATGAGTTCACTATAAAATACACAAGGGGGCACCAGATAGTCTGTCAGTAATCTGTTGACTCTTCAGTTCGTATTTAGTCCCAGTTGTTCAGATCTACCAGGAGTCAACTGTCTTTTGACCTGAATCAAATCAGAATATCTTGGAGACTCAGAGCCGTTTCCAAAAGATGAGTTGTGATTACATGCAGATACGCCGTGAAACTTCATTGTGGCCGGCTGTGTGGAACATACTATACCTCAGGCATTTCCAAAATTTGTTTTCTAAATCTGTAACCTTCATGAAGCACCGGTTGCTATGCCGACACCGTTTGACGTGGTATCAGTGAGCAGCCACACTTGAAGCCTGTCAGCGGGTGGCTGGGAATTTATAAATACCATCAGTCTGGTGCAGATTTATTGGATTATATTTGTGAGCCGCTCGTGGAAAATCAGCCATCAAATGATGACCAGTGGATATTTTTTATTGCAATTTATTAGTTAAATACAAATATATAATATGAAACGTAGATGTCAGTAAGTGGCAGTCTGAGTGACAGCGTGGGTCAGAGCACTATTAGAGCATTCTGTGCATGATAAAGAGGATCATTTACTCTGTTGCATGATTTTACTGTACAGAATACACATGGGAGCTGTTGAGTAAGCCTGAGCACTAATATAAGCAGAGTTCATATGGCTCATTGTCCGTCCTATAAACTGCCCTCTCAGATAACTCCCAGGCTCGAATCCCGAGGGAGAGAAAATAGCAGCATGATAATGATACTGCCCCATGCCAGACGACTTCTCCGAGCTGTTTTGTCTGCAGGCAGTCAGCACTTTTCCAGCCGGAGCTCGAGACAGATCACGTACAAAGAGAGTGAGGTCAAGGCTGTGTTAATGCTGCCTGCAGGCCAGCGTGGACCTTGAATGCTTCATGTCAACAGTGCTTTGTGCATTCTTTTTTTAGAGAATATAGTCTGAATGCATTCAGAGGAGATCATACGATTGCGGTGTTTGGAACTGACAACCTAAAAATGTGGTTTTAAGCAGAGTTTTCTCTTCTCTCTCTTTTCTTCTCCTCCTTCACACAACTCCTCCTCATCCTCCCTCCCTCCCCTTGATGTTCTTCGTATCATCCTCTTCCTCCCCCTCACACAGGTTTGCTGCCATTCAGGCCTGTGAGCAGCAGCTGCTGCAGTTCCGCGGCCTCTCTGGCTCCCTCGCCAGGTGGCTTCAGACTGCACAGGACCAGCTGCCCTCCAAGGAGGCCAACCTCAACACTGAGGGCCTGCAGAGAAGAGTGCAGCAGCTCAAGGTGTGTGTCTGATGATTAATAAACAAGTAACAGGGAATATAAAAAGTAATCACCTCCTTGGAAGTTTTCCCTTTTTATTGCTTTCCAACTTTGAATCATGGTCAATTAAATTTGGCTTTTTTGACAAGTATTTACAAAAACTGACTCTTTCATTTGAAAGTAAAACCAGATTTCTACAAAGTAATGTCAATTAATTAAAAACAAGTATTCACCCCCTTAAAAGTGGCTCACCTAATTTAACACAGGTGCAGCCAGTTGGTGCTGGAAGTCACAAAATTCATGAAAGGGAGATCATCTGAGTGCAATGAGTGTGTTTCAGTGATTATAGTATAAAAACTCCTGTGTCTGGGAGGTCCAGCCACTGGTGGATCAGTACTCCTGGATAGAACTACACCATGAAGATAAAGCAACACTCCAAGCAGCTCTGTAAAAGGTTATTGAAAAGCATAAGTCAGGGGATGGGTACAATAAAATTCCCAAGTCATTGACTGTCACGACGAGTAAGGGAGGCCACCAAGACACCCATGACTCCTCTAGAGGAGTTACAAGCTTCCGCAGCTGAGATGGAAAACACTGTGCATATAGCAACTGTTGTCTGTTCTTTACTACTCAAATCTTTATGGGAGAGTGACAAAGAGAATCAATCATAAAAATAAATCCAGACTAGAGTTCATTAGAGGACATGTGGGAGACTCTGAAGTCAACTGGAGGAAGATTCTTTGGTTTGATGAAACAAAAATAAACTTTTTTTGCCATCAGACTAGATGCGATGTTTGGCAGACACCAAAAGCTTTCTGCCACCACCATCCCTTCTGTGAAGCATGGTGGTGGCACCATCAGTTTGTGGGGATTTACAGGCCATAAAAAAAAGCTTGTAAAGGTATAAAGGTAAAACAAATGTAGGAAAGTGTAGAGAAAACCTGGAGGAGAGCCTGATGCAGTCTGCAAGAGAAATGCAACTTGGGGAAGATTTGTTTTCCAGCAAATTAATGAGCCGAAGCAAACATCCAAAACTACAAAAACATGTTTCAAGACAACAAGGTGAATGTTCTTGACTGGCTGAGTCAGAGCCCGGACTTCAGTCCAGCTGAGAATTTGTGGCTGAACTTGAAAAGGGCTGTTCACTCACGATCCATGTGTTCACTGAGTTTAAGCAGCTATACAAAGATGAATGAGATGAAAGCGTCCAGATGTTCAGACCAACACAGGGTCAATGCTGTAACTGCATCTGCAAAATACTTACTTATAGGCAGTAAACATTTATTTTAGGCTTTCAATTGTTGAAATAATTGACCTTCCTTTTTAGAAATCCAAGTTCTCTTTGACACAAAAGAATCTATTTTTTGTAAATTCTTGTCCAAAAAGCCAAAATATTTTGACCATGATTCAGTGCTGAAAAGCAGTAACATGGAAAAGCACGAAGGAGACCTTTAGTTAGGCACTGTATGAAAATGAAAAGCAGATAATTAGGGATACTTGAAACCAGCGACTGTACCAAGTTTTGTCAACGCTCAGTGACTCAGTAAAATGCTTTGTGACTTCAGGACTTGTTGAACGACTGGGAGTCGCAGGGATCCAGAGTTCAAGAGTTGAACAAGTCGGGCTCTGAGCTGGAGTCCCTCATCATCGACATCACCGCCCCTCAGACCAAAACCGGTAAGAACAAGGAGTGATGGAGAGACTGCCGAGCAAAATCATTCTCCCACTCTCACTCAGTTTAAATGAGTTATTTTCCACATGAGAGCATTTAGGTGAGATTTACAGACGGTGGAGGTGGGAGGAAAAAAAGTCACTGAGGGATTTTTAAAAATTATTTGACCTGAGAGAAAGTCAGAGATGAAAAACAAATTGTGAATAAAGAGAAGCAGGAAGGAGACAACAACGCAGTGTATTTGCATTTCTAATCGGTTCTGTCATGGTGATTTACTGTGATACGGTTAAGCTGTGAAGGCAGATTTAAATAATCGAAGAATATGGAAGAGCTACAAACGTCTTAAACACTTCACATGCAGGCTTTGAAACTGTACAGGGATTTTAAAAAGAGAGAAACTTTACCATGTAATGTAGTCAGATGCAACAAAATCCCATTTTAGTGTCACAAATTACAAGTAAAATTTTGCTGAAACTGAAGAAGTACACTATAAATTTCCTGTTTTTATGTAAAGATTGTTTGTATCCTCCATGTTTCCCTCACTGGTGTCAGTTTCAACGGCTTTTGTGTCGTGTGCTGAAATGTTTGTGTGTCAGCGGGTTGAGCGACTGTCAGAATTTAACACATGTTCGTATTTTTTTTTTACCTTGCTGATTCATCGCCCTGTTTGGTTTGTGCGACGGTGATTGCATGAATGTGTCGTACTCAGTCGGCTGTGTGTCTCTCTCCCAGGTGCTCCTCAAATCAATGGCTCAGCAGGTCCCAGCAGTGTCAATGGCATTCACACCTGTAAAGGTGAGCTCTCCCTCCAGCTCTGCTCTGTCTTTCTCTGTGCTTCTTATCTGATCCCTCTTTAGCAACGCTTTTCACTCATCTTTTTGTATGAAAGGTTGACATTACTGCATCATTTATATTAGAAAAGGATTACAGCGCTGAATTTTTACCAGCATTTATGGTCTACAGGTTGGCAGTATTAGGAACAAATGTGTCAGACTCCACACAGTTAATTGATTGTCTATAATTAACTTCCATCACTTCAACAGACAGCAACAGCGTTCTCTGTTTTACTGTTTTCTGTATCATCCTGTCAGCTCTCTGTCCATGCAAAACATCTGTCAGATTGGCGCTTTTGTTAGTTTGGAAAAATATGGTTACTCGTTTCATCTGTGCTGCCTTGTTTTACTCTCGTAACAGCTTCTGTTTTCTGCACAGTTGTTGTTCTCATTAGCCTGCTCTCCTGCTAGGTACTAGTTTCACTGTGTCTGCTTTATGAGACGTGATCAAAAAGTTCTGAGACTGTGTCTGTTAAAGTAAAAATCCATACCTGTTTAAACCAGCAGCCGTCCCTGTTGAAGTAGCCTCCTTGTGCCGCGATGCAGCACTTCTGTGACGCTCTCTGGAAGTCAAGCACCATCTGCGATGAGCCTCTTAAACTGTGTCAAAACAGTGATCCTTCAACTTGAATTTCATTTTGGGTCACACAGAGCAAAATCTAGCAAGTAGGGCGAGTGAAGAGCAACGACTGCGTCCTTGTGGCCAAAAAAACACATTTTGTTTCTGTGCGCACAGTTGGAGCATCTTCATTTCATCACAACACAATTTAAGTTGGTTACACTAAATGTCCATCAAATCTGGCAGATAAATTCACGGTGCACAACCATGTGAGAAAACAGGGGCGTGATTCTGGCCTGACCTGATGTACCTGCTCTGATTTTGGAGCTTTTCCACTTTCTTCTCTTGGTGCAGACCCTTCTCTGGTCACCAGCCATCACACGAATGTGATGTTTGAGCTCCATGGAGAAATCACAAACGTGCACTGATCTCCTGATTCATGACAGTCGTTGCTCGCATGTGTTCTTTCCATGCACACCACAGACAGTCCCAGAACTTTTCGATTGCAGCATGTACCAACATTTTTCATCTTGTAGCGAAAGTTTGCTAATATGCTGAGCAATTTTCTGTCTTTTCTGTTCCCTCAGACCTGACAGAGCTCCAGGTAGCGGTGTCTGACGTGAACGGTCGATACGACTCTCTGGGCGGAGAGTTAAAGGAGCGTCTCGGTCGGCAGCAGGCCTCACTGGAGCTCCGGCAGAAGGCCAGGCAGGGCGCTGAGGAGCTCAAGACCTGGCTGACCGACAGAGAACAAAGCCTGAAGCAGGGGCAGACGGCCTCCCCTTCCAAACCCGAGGCTGTGCGCGCTCAGGCCCAAGAGAACAAGGTAAAGGACTCGGTCTATTGATCCTCTATGGGCCGTGACTATTTTTTTTAGCTGAATGCACAGTAAGATCATCTGCTGTGTGTTCTGACTTGCTCCTAAAACTGAAAAAAGTGCTTTTTTTTTAGCTTGTGTTATTGAACAGCTGCCATGTTTTAAAGCTGCTGCTTGTCTAGAAGTAAGTAAGTCGTGTCAGTAACACCTTTACTTTCATTTTCTCCAGGCCTTGCTGTCGGAGCTGTCTGAACACTCCGGGAAGGTGGAAGAGCTGAAGAGCACACTGAGGAAACTGATTGCAGACAACCCTGATTCTCCAGAAGCAGACAGCTGGAGACAACAGCTGCAGGAGATAGGTATGAGCTGCAGGAGACTACAAGGGTTTGAAAGGAAAATATTAAAGATGACAAGGCCTTGTTCAGACCAGGGGAAAAGTGTCGGTGAATGGCAGGATCAGTACAGTATTTTGTAGTCGTGCAGAGCACCATTATGAAGAAAGTATATTGTGTCAGAGCCTGAGGCAACAGCAGATGCATGTTAGCGATACAGAGAAAGAGCACTGCCTGAGGGAGTCCATTTAGAGAAATGGGATTCCTCACAGCAGTTTTCTTATGTCTGGTTTGGTAAATTTGAGATACTAAGTGAGTAAGAGAAGAATAAAAATGTGTAGTACTACAGAGGTAGACTCTGCTGGAAAAGTTTAGGTGCAAAAATGTCTTTAAAGGGGCTTAAAACCAGGAGATCTTTCTTCACTGTGCTGGAAACGGCTTAAAAGGAAGCAGAGCCTCAGAATTTGTAGTAATTTTTCTGAGAGATGGCAGATCAATAGTATCCAGGGAGCGAGTGGGAAGTGTTCCTGTCAGAGCTATTTGTTCGCTCGCTCACTTGATATTTTTACCAGGGCCTCCTATGAGCTAACTGAGGCAGAAATATTTAAGGTGAAATCCGAGATGGGGCCTTTATATTTCATATTTCATAATGTCTTTTCAAAGCCATGTGTGACTGAGTTTGTACACACACACACACACACACACACACACACACACACACAGAGACTGCTGGAAGCCAAAAGAAATGAAGGAACAAACAGACGAAGCTGAAGAAGAAGTGGAAGAAAAATAGTTTCCTTTGTTCTCTTAGTGTTCGTGAAGAAAATTGGTTTCTGCTGTGTCACTGATATAATTTGACTTTAATGTTGTGCAACTTAGTAAGAAAAATAATGTTCCCAAAGAAGGAAGCCAGCTAGAAAACCTCACAAATAAAACACACAAACTGAATATACTGTAGGGCTGTTGTCCCATGTCCACTGGTTGGTTGATTTGCTGTAATATTTACTCAGAGTCAACTCCAAGCTAACTGACACCATGTCAAAGAAGTCTGGTCTGCTCAAAGTTTGTTGTTATCTCAGTAAAAAATAATCAGGTTAGAATGATGATTTTTATGTTTATTTATTCATCATTTTAGCTAGTTGGGCTATCAGGGAGAGAACATTTAAAGATAAGGTGCAGATTTATACCCTCGTGACAAATCTATTGTCGGCACGATTTCAGTCGACCAAGATTTTAAGATTATTCTGTAAATCAACCTTTCATTTTGTTTTTCAGTGAGGACCATACACACACATTTGTCAGCATTTTGTCATTTTTGTGTTCTGTTTTTTCCCTTTTTCCTCGACTGCTTCTTCAGACTCCCGCTGGCAAACAGCCAATCAGACGGCAGCTCAGAGACAGACTGAGCTGGAGACGTGTGCTGATAGGCTGGGAAGCTTTGCCTCAGCGGCCAATCAGCTGGGCCCATGGCTCAGGGAGAAGGAGCTGATGATGAGCGTGTTGGGACCTCTGAGCATCGACCCCAACATGCTCAACACACAGAAACAACAAGTACAGGTGTGTGGCACAAACCGATAATAATCACAAAGACACTGTCAGCAATGACAATTCATTTACATTTTCTTCAAGTTTTTGTTTGTTTTAAACACACACACACAGATTTGTGTTTGTTTTATTTTTTTAATGATCATTATCTTCTTACGTGTTTCTATTAGTTCATGCTGCGTGAGTTTGAGACCCGGCGGCCCCAGTTCGACCAGCTCACCCAGTCTGCTGAGGGCATCCTCTCCCAGACCGGCGACTCTGCTCAGGATCCCAAGGACCTGGCGGAGGTGCGAACTGAACTGGGCTCCATCTCCCAGCAGTGGGAGGATCTGACACAGAAACTGACTCAGAGGTCAAACCACATCGATCAGGCCCAAGGAACCAGCGAGCGCTACCAGGTAAGATTAGTCTACACAGAATAATGTTTAATCTCTCTGCTGCTGTGACACTAATCTTCCTCCTCTCCTGCTCAGGCTTTGCTCAGAGAACTCTCCTCCAGTGCTTCTGCTCTGAGCGAAAGGTTAGATGCTCAGGCCTCGCTGAGCGCTCAGCCCGAGGCGCTGAAACGTCGCCTGCAGGAAACCGGAGAGATCCGCTCGGAGCTGGAGAGGAGGCGGACTGAGCTCTCCGAGGCCGAGAGGCTCTGCCAGGAGCTGAGCACCATCGTGGCCGAACCCTACCTGAAGGAGGAGCTGAACAAACGACTGGAGAGCGTCAGCGGGCCGCTCAGGAGTTTGGAGGAACGTGCAGGTTTGTGCAATTCATCTGGCTGACTTAGTAACTGGACTGAAACTGAATATGGAAATAAAAAATTACATGTTTTTTCCAAGTTTTGTCACTAAGTATATATTTTGGTGTTTTTGTGAGCTGCTTCTTTATTTGCTTTTAGTGGTTTTCTGTGCAGAATATTTTTGTTAATGAATTCATTAGTGAAGCTTTTGTAGTTGTTCAGCACTATCCCCTTTCAAAGTTAATCCTTCCAAATCCATTATGGAAAAACTGTTTTGATTACAAGAAAATGCTACTAACAAATCCACTGAAATAAATCCACCAAAACCTCCTCAAGCCCAGTTTGTCCTTTTTGTTTGAAATAGTTTTTCACTGTTTATGTTCATAATCCCTTCTGCTCTGCTTTTCTCTGCTGTAGCTGATGGCCTGTCTCAGCTGCAGGCCGCCCTGTCGTCCACCCAGCAGTTCCAGCAGATGTTTGAGGAGTTGCGCTCTTGGCTTGACAGGCAGGCGGATCCCAGAGAATCATCCAGCGTCTCCCTGCCCTGTCGGCCGGAGGCGATCCGCTCGCTGCTGGCGCAGACAGATGAGCTCCAGCGTGGGATTGCCAGCCAGCGAGGTTCCTACGAGCTGATCCAGGCGGAAGGAGCATCGCTGCTCGCTGCTCTGCCGGCAGGCGGAGACGAGCGCTCGGCCCTGCAGTCCCGCCTGGCCTCCCTGCGACAGGACTGGGAGGGGCTGAACCACCGGATCTCAGACCGAGAGGCCAGACTGAAGACCACACTGAGCAAAGCTGAAACTTACCAGCAGCACAAGGCCGAGCTGACGCCGTGGTTGGCAGATTGTGAGGAGAAAGATGGAGAGATCCAGCCGTCCTTGGATTCATCTGCTCTGGATGAAGCCCTGCAGAAAGCCAGAGGTTTGTCCCTGGACTTGGAGAGACGACAGCCTCTACTTGAGGCTTTTAACACTTCAGCTGATCAGCTGCTGGAGCAGTGCTGCATCGGGGAGGAGGAGGTGAGATATTCAGACAGATCCATCTGCTTGACTGAGTCGATGCATCGGTGTTAGGTTATTGTACTTTATAGGATTTGGGCGTTTTGAACATCATTTTGTTCCACTATGTCAACAACACCTCATAATAGACGCGATTTATTTATAATACAAAAGCAGCTTTGGTCCATTGTTATTTGAAAGTCAAACATAGTGATACAAATGAGGTGGGTGAAGAAAGCTAACTGACGTAACTCATTTTTTGTAGGTACGTGATGAGAAGGCCCAGCTGAACCGCAGGGTGGACGGACTCGGCGAAAGGCTCCACAACCGAACCTCTCAGCTGGAGGAGCTGGCCGGCCGCCTGAAGGAGTTTGAAGAAGGCCGACAAGCTGTGGAGAGGAGGCTGGAGGCTGCCAAGCACCAGATTGAAGTTCAGGAGGCTCTAGGGCCTCAGGTACTGACATATATAGGTCACAAACCTGCTGCCATTTTTATTTAATTGTTCGACAAAGGGCAAACCGGCACTGTGACAGCATGTTAAATCCACAAGGATTCATGTGCACTTCTCTCCCATTCAGGCGTGCAGTGCTAAAAGCCTGGAGAGGCTGAGGAGTCAGCAGGAGAGTCTGAGGTCTCTGCAGCCTCAGGTGGTTTACCTCAGAGATCTGGCCCAGGGGCTGGTGCAGGATGCACCCCAGACACCAGGTGGCAGAACCGAGGGGGCACAGAGACTCCAGGACCAGGCCAAAGACACAGAGAAAGAGTATGACGGCGTTACTGACAAGGTGAGCAGCAGAGACATAGTCAAGAAAAGATACCAAAAGTGAAAATGTATTTTTTGTTACGAATGCAACTAAATTTAGATGTTTTGCTCTCATTGAGTCTAGAGCTCCAGGTTTGCAAACCATCACAACAAACATGCCTCAAACCATTACATCTGCAAAAAGAACTCACATATTGTAGCATTTCCTCTCTAGACAGAAATCATTATGCTTTGAATAAGTAGATGTGTGATATTAGAAAGAACTGACTGTGTGATATTTTATTTTCTGTGATATGAAGAACAGCTGAGTAAGTACAACACAGGTATAATTCTTAAACTCTAAGAAGCAGTCTGTAGCCAGAACACTGCAGTCTGGTCCACTTATTGAGCCTTCACTGTTCACCACATCGTCTGATGTTGCTCAGACTAGACGTCTCTCATCGAAGTCCATCTCGGCGATGTTCCAAACAGAGGCTGCACAGTTGTTAGTCCTCATTAACAAAGCGGACAGTCAGACTTATCGATGCTGTCTGTCTTGTACGGCTAGACCACAGGTCCATTTTAGCTGCATAATATTCCACACAGCTCTGTTTTAACTTGCTGTTTTCATAACGTTCTGGATTAAAAGTTGGTGTGTGATGGTGTTATATATTGAGGTCATGTTTTTCAAAGCCTCTGTGGTAGCTGTGTTGATGATCATGTATTTAAAGAAAAAGTTCTCACATCAGTGATTTTTCTCTGCAGTTTAGAACCTTCTCATACTGTGTAGTCTGACTCACAGGGTGTAGGATGAAGTTATAAACCTAAAATTTAGTGTATTCAATAACCCCTAAGTTGAAGTAAATGATGTTCAATCGGACAGACTTCTTCTGTAAATGGATCACAAAAAAGTAAGAAGCGTACAAGTTTTCTTTTTGTGTCAAGCGTCAGAAAATGTTGTAGCCTGATGTGTTTGAGTTCGTTTGATTTACTTCACGTCACAACGTCCATGCTGAATGAGGAGCCCTAATGCACAGCTTAGTTGAGATTCAGATGAATGGAAGTGGGTTACCGGTTTGTGTCGGCACTGAACTATGTTCTTTGCTTCATAGTTGATTGTTTTTGGAGTGGGCTTCCTCTTCCCAAACCTGATCAGCTATCGCCAATGAAAGCCAGTGAATCTCCAAAATACACTTGACCCACATATTAAATCAGTGCAGAATCTGCCACCCGGGAACTACTTTGGAAAAAGAGCAGAACAGGATGAGAGGAGGGCGATGAAAGGAGCCATAACAGTTATGAATTAATGTAGCCTCAACGATTTATGCAGGCTGCCGTGGAGAGATGTTGTACAACCAGAGGAACTATATATATACAGCGCGGGTCATTGTGTTAGAGGGTGTCAGATGTGCTGAATGTGTGTGTGTGGGTGCTGAGCAGACAAGTGTCGGCAAGCTGAGCGAGAACAGAACAACGTTAGCTGTCAGAGGAGTTTGGCTATTACAGCTACAGTAGTCATATATGGTCAGCGTGGACATTCAGCACTTTGTCATAGTTTGAAATGTAAACCGGAGCGTCAAGAATTCAGCAGCCACACTGTTGCATCTATTTTCTGCAATCCAGCCTCCAAATATTCCATTTAAGGCTACAGCTATCTCGCTGTGTGCAGCATCCAAAGCATCGGGCTGAGTCGTTAGTCACCGACATGTTTTATTTATCATGTTTGAAATATCGATCTGATGTCATTGACAAGAGCTGTAGGAGATGATGCAGATCTGGTTAGATAATGCTGCTACTGTCTCCGGCTTCCACCTACTTAGAAAAAATCTATTTTTACTTGCTGTTGTGTTGCATCATCTTCCAGTCTGGTTGCACATTGTTCTGTTGCAGGGAGTATTAACACACAGCCTCCTCTTCATCTGATTAATCTGTGTTTGAAGAGGCAGTTGAATATCATCACTGTTGCTTTTTTTTCATAGTAAATTTCTTTTTGTTGCAATTTTTTTTTAACTTCACTCCAAAAATATTCCCAAAGAAGTGTCACTAAAAAACACACGAAAAACATCGTTCAGCTCTCCACCTTTTAATTGTTCTTATAAGGAGATGGGGAGTGAGGGGATGTTAGCCGGGTTTCCTTAACATGACTTTATGCACATACTGAAGTATCACATCAGAAAAGTTAATGGAAAGGTCAAAATGTG
This sequence comes from Stegastes partitus, assembly GCF_000690725.1. Taxonomy (NCBI): domain Eukaryota; kingdom Metazoa; phylum Chordata; class Actinopteri; family Pomacentridae; genus Stegastes; species Stegastes partitus. The sequence continues at coordinate 107,198 of NW_007579314.1, read as the reverse complement.
AAAAAAAACGTCGTAAATTTCACAAAAACGTTTTGCAAAACTCAGACTATACTTTGCGTATAAGTTCTGACTGAACCTTTAACTGACGATTCTTTTTTTTCAATGCGTTTGTCTCAGAACAGTATGAAACATGTCCAGTACCAGCTGATGTTAAACAATAATGACTGTTCTGATTGAAAAACGATTCCCAAAGGACAAAGTTTTGCATGTTTCTCCTTCGTCAAAGTATTTTAGAAGTTGACAAACCACCGTCTTGTGCACCCCCTTCAGGAAGAAAACTCTCTGTCTCTGATTGACAATGCAGAGCTTGGTGATTATTGGTTATGAATTTCGTACTCGCTGGTAAAGGTGGGAGGTTCACTAGTTGTGGGAGGATTGAGGAATGACAGAAGTAAATGCCTTCTTGTCTGATCAGCTTTTATTTTACACCTCATAGTTTATATCAACCACAAGGTAGAAATGGGTTTTCACCGTATGAAAGCAGTCTAATGCACATTTCTGTTATTGTTTCAAAAGTTTGCCTTTAAATTTGCTTGGAAACACTAACCTTTAAATTGGAAGGCAGGCTGATTTTGTATTTTTAAGTTGCGATTCACTTTATGGTAAAATTCAAGAGTAACTGATGAACCCGCCTCCTCCGTTAGATCGAGCAGTGCTGCTCCTCCCTGGAGTCTCGGCTGCAGGGCGTCGGCGAAGTCCAGGCTCACGTTCGAGACGTCTTCTCTCGCCTCGCCGACCTTGATGATGAACTGGACTCCCTCAGTCCTGTTGGACGGGATGCAGACTCTCTGGCCTCTCAGGCCGACGCCCTGAAGGGCTTCCTCTCCCGCCTGGCCAGCCTCAGGACCGAGCTGGAGAGCCATGCGACCGAGTGCACCACCATGCTGCGACGAGAAGGCTCCTCGCCTGACCTCCTGGCTCTCCGGAGGGAGACAGAGGCTTTGAGCCGCCAGGCCGGCAAGGTGGGTCAAAGAACTATGAGGCGATGGCTGCTTTGTTTAGTGCTGTTGTTGACTACGTTTACTTATGTGATGTAAACCCTTCATGCGTATCTCCAGCTGAGCGAGCGCGGTCAGGCCAGATTGGACCAGATCGAGGATGCTGCAGACAGGGTTCGGGATTTCTACAGGCTGGTGGCTGAGCTGCAAGGCCTGCTGGGAAGAGCAGAAGAGGGGCTGAACGCTCAGGGCCTGGTGGGCACTGAGGTGGAGATGATCAAGCAGCAGCTGCAGGAGTTCAAGGTAGGACTCGCTGGTTGTTAACATGGATGTCTGAAGATGTGTGTGTGTGAAAGCAGCAGTTTTGAAGATTCATGTCAACGCTTGTGTTGAGGATTTGCAGTATGTTGTTGTGTTTGGTTATTGTGACTGCAGTGCATGTGTGCACATCCATTAGTCACTGACTCAGGCGGTTGTATTATGATATCTGCTTGGTTGTGGGAGCGAGGTATGGAAGAATCTCAGGGGTAAAGAGGTTACATGTGTTTCTGGTCACAGTCTCTCTTTCCCATCATGCCATAGAAATGAATTTGCACAGATAAACAGAAAATCTTCAGCGTAACGTGAGCTTCGGTTTAGAGCTCTTTGTGTGTCATGAATAGAGACATTCAATACATGTGGAGCCTCTGAGGAGGTCTGTATCTGAGCTTTTCCTCTCACTCATACCTCCAGAGACCATGAGGTAAGAGAGTGTGTGTGTGTGTGTGTGTGCGTGTGTGTGTGTGTGTGTGTGTGTGTCCTGTTGTGTGTCAGGACTCAGAGACTGTGATTAGTTGAGTCACACGTCTCTTTGAAATTCCTGACACACCGCTGAATCACGCAGCTTTTTTGCTTTAAAGGAGTCAGAGGAGTAGTTGTGATGCTCTCAGTGTTTCTCTCAACATTTCCAACTCACACATGCACACACTCTCCTCTAATAGCCACATTTCATACCCCTCCCTCTTTATGATTTTAAGGCGCCACCCTTTTAGCGTTCTGCCCTTGTTAGCCTGGTCGCTGTGTTGATGGACAACAGTCTAAATTTGATACCAGAGCAAATCGCACGTCTCCTTCTTTCCCATCGCTTCCTTTCCTTGTGGCCAACGCAAGCTTGGCACTGTTGAAGCACCAGGAATTACTGTGCTGCTTCTGTTTTTGTTGTTGTTGCCGCTTTTACCTCAAGCATTTGACGGTTATTGCAAAGTACAAGATGGCATCTGAGGACACAGTTCCCAGAAAGAAGAAGTCTGGGTTTTGCATAGTGCATTTAAACTTGCTAACTAGGTTTTTCCTGGCTCGGAATGGGTCTTTAAGGGGGCACTATTAATGACAGTAGGCATGATCGGTCCATGTAAAGTAATAAGACTGAATGATATGCGAAAAAAATCCAAGTGTAATTATTTTGTCAAATTTGCAGCGTGAGTCATGATTTTAGTGAGAATGGTAATTTTTGCTTTTCGTTTCCACTGAAACAAATATAAAAATGATGATGGGATTTTTGCTGCGTGTTCCCTTAGGTCTGGAGAATATGATTTGTAGGCCTGGGCATCTCTGTCACACTGCAATCCGTCATTTATAATTGTATGTTGTGGCACTTTGTACCTTGCAGCTCCTGCGATTTGGATATTGCACTTGGTCATGTAGCGATTTCAATATTATTTCAAATAATTGCTTAGCCTTGGCTTAGAATAAAGGCAATCTGACAGAAAGCTACGCAGCTTCCTCATATTTCTGACCATCTGATAAACAAAAATGTATATTATGCTTGTGTAAATGAAGGTCCAATTAACAAGAGTCTTTGAGACATGCCAAAAGTTCCTCTATGGAGGAAAAACACTGTAAACTTTTAGATACAGCTTGCACTGTGTAGAAAATGAAGTTTTAATGATATAGTTATAGATAGTGAGAGACTGCTATTCATATCAGCAGAGCACAGCTTGACTTAAAATGGGAAAAATGAAAAACAAGCATAAAGCAATGTAGAGTGGAAGTATAAATAATTCAAAGAGCTCAGCCAATCAACAGCTTTCAAAGCTTATTGGATAAAGCCAAAGGGGTGACTGATGATGTCACCTAACTGGAAGAAAATGTCAATAAAAAGGCAAAATGTCATCAGAGTCTTTTCAAATGATGCAGCCATGAATTACCGTTGTCAAATGTAGAGAAACTGGCAGATTTAAGACTGATTTCTTCTGTAAGGAATATTGTTTTTTGTAAAAGTTAACGGGGGAAATGGTTGCAATAGACATCATTTATCTTGAAAATAATGATATTAAAGAACCCATACTCTGGGGTTTTTCTTTTCCTTCAATGTGTTATATGGCTGCATTTTTATTCAGATTCTCTCCCACAAAAAAAATCCCTCTTCTCCATAGCTGCCTGAAACACCTTGTTTCACCAACGACGTTTTTACTTATCTACATCATCATGTAACACATTTGCATAACGCCTGCCTAGCAGCTAGTGTAGCCAAATCGTCAAACAAAGAGCTTCCTCGCAGTCCAACATTATTTCCCAGCTGCTTCTGCTAGAAGGAAATCCCAATCTAGGTTTACTGTACGTAACCATTGTGGCCTCGCTTTTACTGGACTTGCTGACCAGTCAGAGCTGACTGGACTTACCAGGACTTAGAGACAGGAGCTAAAACAGAGTGTTTCAGACAAAGCCTGCAAGAGGTAGAGTAAAATAGAGTGTTTCTGAACATTACAGCTTGTAAACACATTCTAGCAGACCCCAAAAATAAAGTTATGAAGCTGTAATTGAGCATACATATGGGTCCTTTAATATATGCAAAGGTACGGCTGCAACTATTGACTTACTTTTTAATCGGTCACAGATTTTTGTTGGTTAATATAAGATGACTGAAAGCTCAAAACTCCCACTACAATTTCCAAAAACAATAGTATTTATAAAAAGCTTGTTTTGTTCTGTCAGAAGTCCACCATCTACAATCTGTCTTTAGGAACCTAAATCAATAAGCAGCTAATTATTTAGGACAAGTGTAAACTAACAAGCAAACGCTGGGGAGACAAATGTGTTCTGGATGGATAACAGTGCACAAGTTTATTCAACTGTCTGAGTTCCTGTTTACAGAGTCCTTTTTGTGTTTCATGTGTTTACGCATTCTTTATTCTGAGGAGTCAGCATAAATAAATAAAGTCTGCACGGTCGTAGTGTGTAACTGTTAGCTGCATATTTCTTCTGTGTTGCTGTCATTCAGCCTTAATTCCTAAATGAATTTAAAGAGACATTCCTCTCTTTCGTAGCAGACGGCCTCAGGAAAGTGCTCTTCTGACACCTCCATTGTGTTTTCGTGCGTTACTCTCTTTTCGTGGACACAGGCGACTCTTTCAGTCCGGCTACTATCATTAAAGAGCACATTTTCTCGCCGTGATGTAATATCCTTCCACTTCAGACAGCGATGCAAGTATGTGAGAGCTCAGGAGAAGCACGCACGAATCCCACGCACCGCCACGACGCCGCTCTCTCCCATCTGCAGCCGAGAAGGTCGCGCTTCCTCGAAAATGATCGATGACTCATGTGATATGAGCGCTAATCATTTTCGTGCATTTGAAAAATTTAGTAGGAGTCCTGCTCGTCCCCTGGAGAGTGATCGGCTCCACTGTTGTTAAGATGTGTGGGCGGATCAAAGAACATTTTTTTTTATCCGTTTCGTGGGACGTTTCTGCTCCTGTTTCTCCTCATCCTGCTCTTTCTTTCTTTCTTTCTTTTTTTCCCCCTCAATCTTTTGGGATATTTTGAAGCATCTCTCACTCGCCCTACTAACCTCTGTGTTTGCATATTTCTTCAATCCCTCTGCATGTTTCTGGGTCTTTTTTTCGTCTTCTTCTTCTTCTGGCCCCTCGCTGGGCTCTTAATGAGAGCAAACGGGGAAATGTGTGGCAGAGAACAAACAGATAGAGGAGATAAAGAGCTGCTGAAAACAAGGGGAGAAGGATGAGAGGAGAGATTCAGAGAGAGCTGGGAGAAGATAAATAGGCTCCACTTGGAAACGGAGCCAGATCAGACAAAGAGTGTGAAGCCGGTGCATATTTTGTAGCTAAATTAATGGCAGCGGGCAGATTTACAGGTGTGTCAGTGCACCGGATGACTGAGAGTTACTGAGCCAGAGACATACTTTGTGTTTTTTCCAATTTAACCTACTTCATGTGCAGAAAATGTCAACATAAACAAAAAAAATCCACAGTGCATTATCTGTCTTTGAACAGTGTTTCAAGTTTTAAATGAATGAAGAGAGACAAACACATAGAATTATTATTGGTGGCTTTCAAAACACATTTAACAATAAATACATGCACAAATTCAGTGTTGATATTTTGACTGACAGGTACAATATTTATGTCATGAAGAGAGTGAGACATTACTTGAGAACCACTTTTCTTTAAAATACAAATACAGTTTTTAGCCATATTAACAGCTGTTTCCATATTTCTTTCCAAATTAAAATATCTCAACAACTACCAGATGGATTCTCATTAAAGTCAGTGCAGACGTTCACAATCCTCTGATAATCAATCTGTCTGACTTTAGAGATTTTCATTGTGCAGTAATATGACATTCACATTTGGGGCGTTAGTGGCACATCTTAACAGCGATTTGATGAACAGTCAGAAATGTTGCTTCATGTCCTGCTCAGGGTTAATTGTATTAGCTTTTGTGATTCTAATGTAGCCCTGTAGCACCCAGTATTGCAATAAATTACAGAAAATGCCATAAAATTGGCACTTAACCTGATCGAAAATGTAATAAAAACCCAATAATGTAATAATGTGACCAATAAAATCTCTGAAATGATGTCAGCTTGACATTAAAAGTGACGTAGTAACCTGTTATCACCAAGTGGAACAAGAATTTATGATCGGTTGTGTAAGTTTATGTCAGGTGTCTTGCAGTGCGTATGTAGCTCTTATNTACAAATGTTAGTTTTTTCTTTTACTAAATTTGACCCTAAAGTTACACAACTTGTACAGCCAGAACAACAACATTATTTTACAGCTATTTCAAGTTGCTTTCAGTGTTTCACAGTTTTTGAACACTGCAGTATTATTAAAATGTATGCTAGAAAAATGGTAAATAACTTTTTAACTGTCATTTTATAGATATTTTTTTTGATTTGTTAAATTACAGATAATATCTAGATAATATCAGCGTTTGACCGTAACATTGCAGGATTTTCCAATATCTAAATCAGATAAAACACAACTAGTTTACAGATATTTTCTGTTATTTAAAAGACAAAGTATGTTTATTAAACACAGAAAATGTAAAAATAATTGAATTAGTAATAAGTTACTTTCCCTGTTTTTGTTGAATTACAGATAATATCTAATATATTCAAATAAGAATAAATATGTGTTTACATGTTGAATATAAACAAAATTAAAGAAATAAAGAACTTTTTTTTTTTTTTAAACTGTAAAACTGTAAATAATGTCCACATAATACATCTGTATTATTACAAGTGGTATTCCAGTCATGCAGCATATTCCACATATTGTGTTTTTGTGACACCAGGTTTCCTCCTTTGTTGCTGAACAGTTTTTTACAGTGCTGGCAGGTGAAAGCTCCTCTAGTTAATATCAAACTGCCCCTGAGAGTTGGGAAGAAGGAGGGTGTGTTCGCAGAGATGGCAGCTTCGTTTTTCCTGCTGCCAGGTTACCGCAGAGGGGGAGGGCGAGCGGGACGGATGCAGAGAGATTGAAAAACAAGATGTTGAGGAAGAAAATGACATTAAATGGCGGCGTTGTGAAGAGCTGGATTATAGATTTAAAATGAAAGGAGAGAGAGACGGGAAAAAAAGTATATTTTGCTGTCGACAGGTGTTCCCCCTTGAGCAAATAAACGACCCAGAAAAGTCAATAATACGTACTTTACGCCCTCCACCTGTGTTTGTGTTTGTGTCACTTAGCCGCTCTAAGTGGTTTCCAGCCTCCAGACGCAGACAAAGGCGGCGTGAGCCTCCAACTCAGCCAAAACCACGGCGGCTTTATGTGTGAATAACAGGCCATTTAGTGGACGCTGTGATCCGAAGGGCCGCGCCGCAGCGCAGCGGTGAAGTTCTGCACCGCAGTACGACCCCCGGGGCAAATTAAAGTCCTAATCTCTCTCACACACACACACACACACACACCCTTCCCCGTCCTCCCCCCGTCAGCTCTGTGACTGTTAAACCAGCCGTGACAACTGAGGAATGAGTGGAAATCACCGGAGAGGACGGGATCACAGAGGGATCGACTAATCACATTTAAAGTTGAACAGATCACGGAGGGGTCGTGGGTGGAGGTGCAGACTGTGGCCCCGTCAGCAGTCAGCAGCACATGTAGTTTGATGCATCACGTTTAAAAACTTCAACCTCCTGAACCTCAAATAGTTTCTTGGCGTTTTTTTGTTTTCATTTTTCCTCACTGTGGGCTCATTTTTCACTGAATCATGAAGTCCTGCACCTCGATGGAAACAGAACAGCCATGACGAGAAGCAGAGGGAACTCAGACATGTCTCCTGTGTAGCAGAATAAAGTTAGCACGCCTTCAATCAGAAGGAAAACTAAAAGCTGCACATCTTATTTATTTACCAAAATTGAAAAAAAATGGAATCAGCGTGTGTAACAAATGTCTAGTTGCAAACAGATTTTACAAATACTGGAAAAAATTGTGTTATAGATGAGCATACATTTGAATTAGTTTCTATACTTTTATGCTCCTGTCTGCTCTGTGTAATAAAAAAAAAACAGCCTGCTAGTAATTAGACAGGCCTTGAATTCCTGTCATGTGACTGGTTGTAGCTCAGTCACTAATAGCTTCTCACATGCTTAGAGGAGCAAAGAATTTTTAGGTTTTTTACAATATTTGATTCCTGAAAACGGTTTATTTTTGGCAAGTTCTTAAGCAAGACACGAGAATATATTTAAGTTTCATGAAATTCACGATGTTAGGCTTAGATTTGGTTCACTTTCCTGTGATTAGTCTGATAATTCTGTCAGTTTTGAAAGTTTCTGGCTCTGATAAATGATGTGATTTTGCTGCTTTTTTAAAAAACGTATGAAACGTCTTACAAACCCGACTGTGGCTTTTAGAGTTCAGAAGGTTAAAGGAACAAACTCAGTGCACATAATAAGATGGAATCGACTTTTCTTAACTTACACGACTGATCAACTGCTTCTTTTACTGTCAGGCATGAAACACGTCCGATAGTAGCTGCTTAGAAGGAGTGATTACAACTTTCTTTCTCCCATTTTTCTGTCAACGTTTTGTTTCTTCTTCTTCTTCTTGGTGGTTTTCTTCTTCTACTCTGTTTACTACGACGCTACGCAGCCTCGTTTATTTGCACCAAAGCAGTTCAAGGAAACGAACCTCATGCACGTTTTCTTTTCTGAAAGTTTTCGGGGCTTTTCAGAAGTTTCCTCCAGATTTGCTCCCCAGTTTTAATGACTAAGAGGAGGTTGGGGGATTCAAATGAGCAAATTAAACAAGCCTAATCTGTTTATCGTCCTTTGTGCCTCCTCTGCTGTTGGATTTTTTTTTGGGGGCTTCTCGTTCCCTCCCCGCCCCGTCCTTCCATCTCTCCTGGTAGCTGGCCCACATCTGTGAACGCTCGGATTTAAATCTTGTTGTGGTCTGCGTGGAGGGGATTGTCGGTTAGACGTGGGTCACGCGAGACTTTGTGAGCTCCGCATGTGTGTGTTTGTGCGCTCGCGTGGGCGTGTGCAGCCGAACCGGTGACAAACCCCTTTTGTTTCTATAAAGACGTTTGCTTGGACGCGGCAATGACAGCTGCAGCGCAACTGACGGAGAGGGGGAGGGCAGTTAAAAAGAAAGACTGGAGTATTTAGCATATTTGACATGCAGGCCACGGGCTGCTCTGTGCAACAGTTGAGAAAGAGAGAGCTGTGAGTGCTGGAAATGTTGTGCTTGGAGGTAAAGGAGAAAGAAAGAAAGAAAGAAAGCTGAACTCTGCCAGGCTGCTTTAAACAAACAGACCCACTGAAGGAAAATAGCAGAAACACCACAACTGGCACTGAGGAGCCTGTAACTCTGGATAAGAAAAGCCCTGAAACAAGAGAACTGTTGGATCAAGTTCAGTTAATCGCTTCAAATAGCAACACACAATTGAATTAAGTTCATTCAGATGAACTTGGGTGTATTTAAATCATCTGATTCCTTTTAAATCAACAGTTTGCGTCGCTGCAACTTGATTTTAAGGAAAAGTCAACTGAAAGTTTCCAGTTTTTCTAACGTTGCCCAACATGATTCTGTAATTAGATTTACTGTTGTTTCATAGATGGATATATAGATGCTTTATTGAAGGTGTGGGAGTTCATTACATTCATGTTACATTTAAGAAAAATAGGTTCAAATCATGACAGTAGAAGAAATGAGGAGTTTACAGGAACAAAGCTTCATTTCAGAGTTTTGTTTGTCTGTATTGTATTTGTAGTTTTTTATTTTTTTTCGCACATATTTATTAGTTTGTTAGTTACTTTACCCTGTGTGACAAAATGCCCTGCAGCGTGAAGGCTGAAATACCAGCCTCCACATAATTCAGATTCTTATGAAACTGATCAGTTTCACTCCAGATCCTCCGGTGAGGCTGTGTCGATCCTCCAGCCCTCAACTGTTTGTGCTCCTGCAGTAAAATGTTCTTCTGAACACTACACGGCCTCTTGTTTGAGCTTCAAGTGCAGCTTTAAATTCAAACTGATGGAATCCAGAGAAATAAACAGCCTTCACCGCAGCAGAAGGAGGTTCACGTGAAACTTCACTTCAGCTGCAGCTCAGACCGACTTTTTACAGTGAAGCTCCTGCCTCCTCTGTGGAGCTGCAGGTTGCCATGTCTGCTGGTATCCCCCCTTCTGACTGAGTGGGTGGCTGCTCGGTGGTTTTGTGTGGCGTCCTGAAGAAGCAGACCGAACCCCCCCTCAGCCTGGTTTTTGTGCTCGGCCTCCTTTTTCCTCGCGGCCTCCCTCTGACACACAAACACTGCTCAGCCGGATTGGGTTTCAGTGAAGACGGGAATGCACAAGTGGAGCCTGTGAATATCTGAACGCTTTGCTGCGTCCGTTTCTTCTCCACGTTTATTTTGTTTTTCTACACCAGCAGCTCTTTTTGCTGCTTCGCTTGTGCTGCACAGAGAATCTGCAGTTCAGCTGAATATAATGGAGTGAACGCTGGACTCAACTTCCTCGTCTGCCTGCAGCCTGGACTGTTGCTTTGGGAAAAACAGGCAGCTCATTACTGATAAGCCTCTTTCTGTGCCGTCGGCTAACAGTCCCGCCCAACTGCACTCCTCCCTCCTCTGCTTTCTTTTTCTTCGACTCTGTATCGGTTCACTCTTTGCGGACAGTGTTTTTGTGTTTCAGAGGGGAGGAGGCCCTCGGAGAATTAAAGAGTGGATTACAAAGCTGTGATGAATGTAGCCATCTCACATCGGTAGAGCCTTTCTCTGTTCCCACTGAGAGCACCAGACCTGACTGGGAGTGCTGGTTACACTGTAAAAAAACATAATAATAATAATATCATGTAAAAACAACAGGTGAGAATCTGGCAGCAAGAGGGCCAGAAAAAATAAGTTAAAAAATTGTAAAAATACAGATTAAAAAAAAAAAGAAAGAAAACACAAAATTTTTCAATTCCTAATATACATAATTTTCCTTTAGAATAACAGCGAATATCTGTTTTTAAAAAATGTTTTGCTGATTTAAATACAGTATAAAAAATGTGTAATTTTACAGAAACACATTCAAAGTACTACTAGTAAATATACTGATTTTGTATTTGAACAATTTTCACCGTTTTAGCCTGTTTCTTGTGGTTTTTTGTTTGTTTTTTTAAAGTCAACATATAAATCCACATTTTTCCCCCTGTGATCTGTAATTCAACAAAATCTGTAGAATATTAGTTCAAAAAATAATTTTCCATTTTTCAGTCCTTAATATACAGAATTTTACTGTCAAATAACAAATATCAGTAATGTTACAGTTGATGGCTTTAAAAAAAGGAATAAAGACTATGTAGTTTTAATTTCTTTTTAATTAAATCATTGAAAATAACAAATTAAAATTTGTAAAAATACAGATTTTAGAGGTGTCCTTTTTTAGAGTCAACCTGTTGTTTTTTTTCTAGCTTTACTTGATATTTTTAATTTAACAAAACAGGGGATTTTTGTAAAATGCTAGTTTGAAAAAATTCTATTTTTCATTTCTCAATCTATCTAATTTTCTTTCAAATAACTGCATATATCTGTAAAATGACAACATGTTTTGCTCATTTATATGCAGTAAAAATCGTTTGTAAAAGAACAAATTACCATTTGTTTAAAAAATACAGATTTTAATTTAACATAATGGGAAGAATCTGAAGATTAACTGAACTTTTTTTTTGTAATTACAATTAAAACGGTTGAAAACGTTCATTTTTACAGTGTAGCTACAAGGAAGGAAAGCCTCCACTGGGTGCATTAAGGAGTTCTTTATTTAGTCAGACACCCTTTCAGCTGCAGAATGTTGCTTGCCAGGATAATCAGCTGTGTCCTACTATTCAGCTAATATTTTTTGGTAATTAACAAAATCCTCCTCTGCACACTCTTCCTCTGTAGCTCCACGCCCCCTTTAAACCACCCGGCCTCCCTTTCTCTCGCTACTTAACTCCTTTGCGCCTCTGTCTCTCCCTCCTTCAACCTCTCTCTGTGTTTTCTCTTTCTTTTTTTTTTTTGCAATGGGGAGGAAACCAGCATGATTGGAGCACTTCCTGGGTTTTAATACCAGCGCAGGAAACAGAACAAACGGAGCTGAATTCAAACACAAACAGCGAGAGAGAGAGAGAGANATGTCTGATGATAATCTGACTGCTATTTCACTGACAGTATTAACACAGTGTGGATCTCTGTTAGATCCTGATCCATCCTGTCTCCAGTCTTTTTATGGAATTTCTATTTTACAGTGTAGAGAGATACTCTTTTAATCCTACTGTGAAACTGCAGCATCACAGCTGCCAAGTGTCTTGTGAATCATTAAACAAAATCAAACAGCATAAGGACACACAAAGAGGTATCCTCCCATTGTGTGCATGTGCTATTTTGTCCTGTTTGTTCCTCATATGCTCCATTGTGGTGTGTTGTTTCACTGTTTCACGTCTGTGCCGTTTTTATAAATCGATAAATAGTTTTGCAAAATGAGACCTTTGCTAATCCCTCATAAAATAAGCCAGTTAAGATTTTTTCCCCCATTAAAGCTGTGAACTCTGAGCCGAGCTGCAGACAGTCTGGGTGCAAAATATCAGAGGCAGAACGTATAATAGCTACTGTCTGCAGGGTATGTAGAGCATGGAGAAATGGTCTGTCACTCTATCTGGGGGCAGAGGGGTATTTATAGGAGAGTAACGAAGAGAGAGGGCAGCAGAACGGAGGGAAAGATAGAAAATAGGAGTCGAGCAAAGCAGGATCATGAGGCAGGATTAAAGATGCAGAGAGGAGATAAGGCAATAATGGGATAGAGGAGGGTTTCTCCACATGCTGCTTTTGTCCCTCGTCTGACCCTTTTCTCGCTCCGTTTCATTTCTATCTTTTCTCTGTGCTGTAGCTGCACCATAAACCATCTCTATCCTCGGCTAAAACAGGGATACAGAGAGAAAATAGACATGAGATCGTCTATGGTCCACTCTTTGAAGCCTCTCTCCTGCTTTGTCTCCACCTCCCTCCACTTTCTCTCTCTCTGTAACCGATCCAGCTCGGCTCATTTCAAACCTAAACATGTCCGTCTGGCTCCAAAACAGACCCGGCACCCCGTCCCCTCCCCCACCAGACCCCATTTCCAATCCAGAGGGATGATGTCATGCCGATGCCTAAAAAGCCGAGGGGGCTCAGGGTGAGGAGAGAGTGTCTGGGTCTGGGTGGAGGCCGGCCAGGGGATGAGGGGTCATGGGAGTGGGTGGTGATGTTGTCAGATTATTGTTTAAACTTCCCAACAGTGATCTCACAGAGACTTAGTGGCTCGATGAGGCAGAGAGCGAGCAGTCCACTTCTGCTCTTCATCTCTCCATTGGAATTCCTGTCGTGCTGCAAAATATGCAAAACAGTCGGGGAATCAGAAAGTGGAATTTGTTTGCTAAATAGCCGAAATGCACCGAGTGAATCTTTAAAAAGCTGAAAGGAAGCAAGAAATGTCAAATTTGCAATCTTGTTTGTCTGTTCTTTTTTTAAAAGATCATTTAAACTCATTGTTAGACTGTTTGACTTGATCAAAGATCTTGAAAAGAATAAACATCAGAGAAATGCGGCTCCTCTTGCTAAACAGAAAAACGTGTTCATATCCCTCCAAGTTATTTAAACTACAGACCAGTAGCAGCTTTGTGAGACTGTAGCGAGGCACAGTGGTGCTAAAAGCTAAACTCGGCATGCTAACATTTAAAATACCAACGACAGTACCATCCTAGTGTCGCCTGTTAGCAGACTCACAATAGCACTAAGCAGGAGCTTCGTTGTGCATCCATTTATCCACAGATCAATAAACCTGAGTTACTCTATCCAGCAGTATTGTTGGTTTTGTGGTACAACTTTTTAAACCTGCTCAGTTCAGAGGAACAAAAATAGCTATTGTTACATCTTGGTGATCAGGTGTTTCATAGTATTCAAGTATTTTATATGATTTGTTTTTTATTTTTGTTCCTCTGCATTATCTTTTTTAGTGTTAATGTGTGCTCTAAGATGGGACTTATCTCAGCTTACCCATAATCAGAGATTGTTTGATCTACTTTTCAAATATAGCAGATCCTGAATTAGTAGTATGATGAAAAAAAACAATACAAATCTCAGGTTCCTGAGATATTAGATCAGATTTCATGATGTGAAAAAAACCTGCTGAAAGTGGGTTTCTGGACTATTTAAACAAAATGTATATGATCTCAGAAAGTGCCTCATATAGCAAGATGAAATTTCACCAATACCATTTTAAATACTCATAGCTTAATCAGAGATGGTCGAGCAGAAGACCTCTGATTATTTGAGACTGAATATTCATATTCCAGTGTAACCTGTGTAAATTCTAGCACGTGCACATAACAGGGATGGTGAATCTGGTTCATGTAAATATGCTAGCTAGCTAAATATCAACAGTGCTCCTCCAGAATGGCGGACTGCACCTTTAAAACTATACATTAAAAACAGAAAGGAGCCAGCTGTGTTGCCGTGCGTCCGTCTCTCAGAGTTTTACTATTCATCATTTACATGTTTATACTTGGCCCTCCTGTCTGCACATATGTGCTACTGTGGAATCTGTGTTTGTATTTAGGTTCGCTCTGTGGGCCGATGAGAGGTGTGTGTGCGTGGTCGCGCTCTGCATCAGAGGATGCTTCTAATTCCAGGCTTTTTTCGGGTTGCAACCGGAATCTCAGCTGTCTCCTCACCCCACCCTCCCGCACACACACATCAGGGTGTGGCATCAACATCCCTCTGCATGCCCCCGACTCCCTTCGTCCCCGAGCAGCTGACATAGTCTCCGGGTGGGACTCGCTCACATACTCGCTCTGGCGTTCGGGGCGTTACGAGGCTCTAAACCAGTATCTGCAGATGGACATTCCAGTGCAGGGCTGGTTAGTCCGGCTGACAGCAGCACACCAGGCATGCGTGCGACTTTGTGCGCACATGTTGGTGAAAATCCCGCTCCTAAATCATGCCAGCACGCCTCCCCTGTCCTCACCCCTTCCTACACCTTTCACCTCCTCCTCCATTATTTTATCCTCCTTCAGTCTCCACATCATCATCTTCCTGAAGGCTTCGGTCCTCAGAGAGTCGGTAAGCGGTGACTCACTGTCCTTCCCCGCACCGGCTGTGTCAGCAGCTATTTAATGGAGGCTGGAGAAGTCGAGCCAAACTGGGCCAGCAGCAGCTCCGGTCCTGCTGTGAAGCTGGAACGTGTCCTATTTTCACCTATAACGCTGCTCACACATCGAAGCCCCCCTACACATACACAGTGATTCACTCGTCGCCCTTCACTTTGCGGCTGACAGTTGGTCGCTGGTGGACGTTCCGAGCTCTGGTTGCCTAGCTGTTGTTGTATATTTCCCATCCTACACAGACTGGCTAACCTACACTTCAACGGTGACCCTTCACCCACATTTAAATTCTGTAGGTTCCAATTTACAGATTTCATAGACGTTATGAAATAAGTCAGTCATTAGGAGGCGTGAAGCTTGGTGCATGTTCCAATTACAGGAATTACCCTTTAGAACCTTCAGGGATCACTGTGGGCGGAGGGGAAGTACCGTCCAAATGCTAATTGGTTAAATTTGGACAGGAAGGCACTGATTTGTTAAATTCAAAAAAGGCAAATGCAGATTGGTTAAACTCAGAGAGGAAGCAAATGTGTTATTTCTGCCTTACAATACCATCTTTCCTCTAAAACTCACCATGTAGGCTAAGAAAACATTGTTCTAGAGTTATCATCAAAGCTGCCAAATCTTTTTACTTACTTTAGTTAGACTTTATTAAACCAGGAACGTAACCCAACACAACCAACTTTTCATACGCCAATGACTTCAGAAACATGGACTAAAGTGTTTGTCATTCCCTGTGCTGTACAATCAGGTTTGTTGTTATCACAGTGATGAGTGTTTCTTCCATTTTGATGTCGTTGATTTGATTAAAAACGTGTTTATTTGTGGTAAATGTTTGGGGAACTAATTGGTCGATCACATCGGAGTTGACATTAGTTTAACCCACTAGATCTCGAGGCAGTTTCTGGGCGTTTATTGCTCCTGTTATATTTTTCCTCATTTTGGGCTCATTGTTCTCTGCAATATAAAGTCCTGCATCTCTATGGAAACAGAATGACCATGAATAGAAGGAGAGAGAAGTCAGAAATGTCTTTTGTTCAGTATGACACAATATACTGCCATAAATCAGGAAAATAAAGAACTTTATTTATTTCATACAAATTGTAAAAAAACTGGAATCAACATATGTCAACAGGTGTTACCAGCCCTGGACAGAAAGAAATAGTGGCTCTGCATGCTGTAGATATTTTACTACTTTTATTTTCCGTTTTACTTTCTGTAAACACAACCTGCAGTTCAGCCAAAAATCATTCATTCGAGTTTTCATGTTTTCTGGCTTTGATAAATGGCAGATATGTCATCTGTCATTGCTGCATGTTTTCTCAGATCACCGTGTTGCTTCCTGTGTTTACACCACGTAAAGAGTTCATATTTTATGAATTAGTGGTATTAAAATCAGATGCAGACTTTAATTTTCCCGACATTGTCCAAAATGCTGCTTGGCTGCTGATATTTCTTCAGTTCAAGTCCTGAGCATCATGTTAAAATTCAGGGTGAAAACACACATCCAGCTTTTGCAATATTTCAGCCAAGAAAAATAAAATATGTGTTTAACTTTGTTACACATTTTGTGTGTAAAACCCATCAATATTTCAACTCTTGTGGTTTTGTGAGTAAAAAAACTAAAAAAAAAAAATCTGCCTTCTGCTTTACAGAGAGTCCATTAATCACAGTGAACGTATGTCTCAGCTATGTCAACAATCAAAACCACATGATGAAAGTGACACAGAAAATATATGAAGCTGTTCATGCAGCTGCAGCTCTTCCAGGTCTGGCTCTGTCTAATCTGAGTTAACCTGTTTCCAGTTGTTAGTGGCCTTTTGGTTCGTGTAATTCAAACTTTAAGGTTGTGTGCAGTGAGAAGAGTTCAGTGTGTCAGAACCCAGTAACCCGCCCATGACTCCCCCGCTAATCCAAGTCATACGTCATCTGGACGGCAGCGCTGTTTACTGGCTCGCTCAGTTTTCCTGGACTACTCTCTCTTCTCTCTCTGTCGGCCCGTTCATGTCTGTGTGTGGCTCCCAGTTTGTCTACATGTGTGCCATTCGGTTTATCTGTGTGTGTTTGAGCTCAAATATATCATTCTGTCCCAGTAAGAGGATGATTGGATCACGCTAACGCGATTCCTCTAATCACGTAACCTGATCCGTCCGGCTGAACACACACGTGTTTATGCCGACACACATCTTTTACTTCATCTGTGACTGATCAGGAAAGTGAGTGACTGTTATGTCTTGGCCTTGTATGATCTAAATATGTCTGAGACGGTGTGAGTCAACACGTGTGTGTGTGTGTGTGTGTGTGTGTGTGTGTGTGTGTGTTAAATGTGCTGGCCTCCCTCCTCTCAGGTCCTGTATTGTTTCAGCTGTTGTGAATTAGAAAGGCATGCTGCAGCTCGGCCTTCTCGCTCTGTGCGTTTTCAGTCTGTTCCTCTCAGGTCAGTGAAATTCAAAATACTGCTCCAAACTGGGACAAATGTTTGTATGAAAAAAGTCCAACAAGTCTCAAAAAGATTTTACATCACACTGATCTCTTAATAAATACAGTGTTTGCCTTAAACTATTTCATGTTTCAGGTCAAGACAAGATGGACTTTCGTGATGCTTTTTTGTGCTGGAATTCATTTAGAAAAGACCTGAAATTTATTTCACCCCACACTGTAACTGGCAGTTTCTGTACCTCACAGGAAGGCATGTAAATCTGTTTAACCCTCAAAACTCCAAACAGTTTCCTCCAGTTTCCTGGTGTTTTTTTTCTTTTCTTTTTTTGCTCCTGTTACATTTCTCCTCACTGTGGGCTCTTTTTTCCTCTGTAATATAAAATCCTTCTCCTCCGTGGAAACTATATGTTTTATGCAATATAACAAACTGAAAATGCCATAAATCCTTGAAACGGAACTTTTTTGATAATTTATTTTACAGAAACTGAAAAGACCTGGAATCAACATGTCTCACATTTTTTCCAGGTTGCCACAGGTGTTACTAATACTGGAAAAGAAAAGACTTTTGCATACTATAGATATCATGTTCCCTTCGTTTTTAAATAGTTTCTTCTTAGTCTTGTCTCTGTGATGTGTAACCGCTGCTGAGTTTTTGTTAAGTGACTGTCA
>NW_007579314.1:82594-89041 GCF_000690725.1 Stegastes partitus | reverse complement strand
CTTCTTGCTCTGATAAATGGTGCCATTTTGCTCATTTTTAGATTCTTTTCAAAGACAAAATGTCTATTTTTGTTCAGATAATGCATTCTTTGTGCGGAGAAACCCAACGTTGCCTTCTTTTTTTAGCGGAAATTGTATACCAGAGGAAATAGTGCGCATCTGATGAAAGAGATGTAAACAACGGTTGCTATGGGACGAATAATATACATAATTTATGTCTTTTGAGATAGTCAGCTGTACAGCGCTGTTGGTTGAACATGCAATAATTGCAGACGTCATCCGCCAGCTGATTTACAGCCGAGTGATAAATAATAAATAGTGCTGAGAACAAACAGACTCACAGAGTACAGAGGTGGTGTGAGAGCCCTGCGAGAGGGAGAGTCAGGTGTGTGGATGTGGATGTGTGGGAGGTGGAAGAGGCTCAAAGAAAAGCGAAGAGAGAGGAGGCTGAGAAAAAAAAAAAAAAGAGAGGCGACCTTTGGAGGCGACCCTCAGCAGGAAGCTCACAGGTGTTGTTTGTGTGTGAGTGGGAGAGAGAGAAAGACGAGGTCGCCGAAACAGAGAGGCCTATTTTTACCACAGTAAAACTCGACAAACGGTGTAAAACCGCCGCAGAGAACTGACCTCCAAAGTGTTTATAATGTGGAAAGTCCGTCCTGCATTAATCGCACACGGACGTTAAACTCCATCTGCAGCTTTGACTGCTGGCTGCCAGCTGAATGAAAACTCAGCCGGGGAAAGTGTGAAGTTTTTATTTGCTTTAAAGAATGTGTGTGTGTGTGTGTGTGTGTTCGTGTGTGTGTGTGTGTGTGTGTGTGTGCAGACTAATTTACCGTTAAATTGGAAAGCACACAACCAGTTGCCCACCTGCACACACACACACAAAAAGCAAATCAGCCGCAAAATCTGCAAACTCTGGCGCTTCCATCACGACCGTCCGTGGATGACTGACAGGTGTGTTTATTGAAGTTATTGATGCCGGAGGTTCGTGCTCGTGCCTTTTTGTGGTTCGTGTGTCTTTGTGCGACTTGTGTGTTGGCTGGATCCAGGTTCTCTTTGTGTCTGCGTGTCTGACTGAGGAAGAACAATAAATGCTTTCACACATTCACATGCACACTGTAAAAAGTGATTTTTTTCTTTTAAGCAATTTACTGTTATTTACAGATGTTCCCTTTTTTTTTTAAATTACAGATAATATCTGTATTCAGTATCTGTAGTCATATACGTGTTAGCCATCCCTTTTTTTTTTAAATTACAGATAATATCTGTATTCAGTATCTGTAGTCATATACGTGTTAGCCAAAAAGAAGAAGTATGGCAAACTGGGGGGGAAAAGAAGTAAATAAATGCTGTATTTGTACAAATGTTAGTTTTTTCTTTTACTAAATTTGACCCTAAAGTTACACAACTGTACAGCCAGAACATTATTTTTGCAGCTATTTCAAGTTGCTTTCAGTGTTTCACATTGCAGTAATATTTAAATATGTATATTATGCTAGAAAAATTGTAAATAACTTTTTAAATGTCATTTTATAGATATTTTCTTTCATTTGTTAAATTACAGATAATATCTAGATCATATCAGTGTTTGACTCTAACATTACAGTATTTTCCAGTATCTAAATCAGATAAAACACAACTAGTTTACAGATATTTTCTGTTATTTAAAAGACAAAGTATGTTTATTAAACACAGAAAATGTAAAAATAATTGAATTAGTAATAAGTTACTTTCCCTGTTTTTGTTGAATTACAGATAATATCTAATATATTCAAATAAGAATAAATATGTGTTTACATGTTGAATATAAACAAAATTAAAGAAATAAAGAACTTTTTTTTTTTTTTAAACTGTAAAACTGTAAATAATGTCCACATAATACATCTGTATTATTACAAGTGGTATTCCAGTCATGCAGCATATTCCACATATTGTGTTTTTGTGGCACCAGGTTTCCTCCTTTGTTGCTGAACAGTTTTTTACAGTGCTGGCAGGTGAAAGCTCCTCTAGTTAATATCAAACTGCCCCTGAGAGTTGGGAAGAAGGAGGGTGTGTTCGCAGAGATGGCAGCTTCGTTTTTCCTGCTGCCAGGTTACCGCAGAGGGGGAGGGCGAGCGGGACGGATGCAGAGAGATTGAAAAACAAGATGTTGAGGAAGAAAATGACATTAAATGGCGGCGTTGTGAAGAGCTGGATTATAGATTTAAAATGAAAGGAGAGAGAGACGGGAAAAAAAGTATATTTTGCTGTCGACAGGTGTTCCCCCTTGAGCAAATAAACGACCCAGAAAAGTCAATAATACGTACTTTACGCCCTCCACCTGTGTTTGTGTTTGTGTCACTTAGCCGCTCTAAGTGGTTTCCAGCCTCCAGACGCAGACAAAGGCGGCGTGAGCCTCCAACTCAGCCAAAACCACGGCGGCTTTATGTGTGAATAACAGGCCATTTAGTGGACGCTGTGATCCGAAGGGCCGCGCCGCAGCGCAGCGGTGAAGTTCTGCACCGCAGTACGACCCCCGGGGCAAATTAAAGTCCTAATCTCTCTCACACACACACACACACACACACCCTTCCCCGTCCTCCCCCCGTCAGCTCTGTGACTGTTAAACCAGCCGTGACAACTGAGGAATGAGTGGAAATCACCGGAGAGGACGGGATCACAGAGGGATCGACTAATCACATTTAAAGTTGAACAGATCACGGAGGGGTCGTGGGTGGAGGTGCAGACTGTGGCCCCGTCAGCAGTCAGCAGCACATGTAGTTTGATGCATCACGTTTAAAAACTTCAACCTCCTGAACCTCAAATAGTTTCTTGGCGTTTTTTTGTTTTCATTTTTCCTCACTGTGGGCTCATTTTTCACTGAATCATGAAGTCCTGCACCTCGATGGAAACAGAACAGCCATGACGAGAAGCAGAGGGAACTCAGACATGTCTCCTGTGTAGCAGAATAAAGTTAGCACGCCTTCAATCAGAAGGAAAACTAAAAGCTGCACATCTTATTTATTTACCAAAATTGAAAAAAAATGGAATCAGCGTGTGTAACAAATGTCTAGTTGCAAACAGATTTTACAAATACTGGAAAAAATTGTGTTATAGATGAGCATACATTTGAATTAGTTTCTATACTTTTATGCTCCTGTCTGCTCTGTGTAATAAAAAAAAAACAGCCTGCTAGTAATTAGACAGGCCTTGAATTCCTGTCATGTGACTGGTTGTAGCTCAGTCACTAATAGCTTCTCACATGCTTAGAGGAGCAAAGAATTTTTAGGTTTTTTACAATATTTGATTCCTGAAAACGGTTTATTTTTGGCAAGTTCTTAAGCAAGACACGAGAATATATTTAAGTTTCATGAAATTCACGATGTTAGGCTTAGATTTGGTTCACTTTCCTGTGATTAGTCTGATAATTCTGTCAGTTTTGAAAGTTTCTGGCTCTGATAAATGATGTGATTTTGCTGCTTTTTTAAAAAACTTATGAAATGTCTTACAAACCCGAATGTGGCTTTTAGAGCTCAGAAGGTTAAAGGAACAAACTCAATGCACATAATAAGATGGATTCGACTTTTCTTAACTTACATGACTGATCAGCTGCTTCTTTTACTGTCTGGCATGAAACACGTCCGATAGTAGCTGCTTAGAAGGAGTGATTACAACTTTCTTTCTCCCATTTTTCTGTCAACGTTTTGTTTCTTCTTCTTCTTCTTGGTGGTTTTCTTCTTCTACTCTGTTTACTACGACGCTACGCAGCCTCGTTTATTTGCACCAAAGCAGTTCAAGGAAACGAACCTCATGCACGTTTTCTTTTCTGAAAGTTTTCGGGGCTTTTCAGAAGTTTCCTCCAGATTTGCTCCCCAGTTTTAATGACTAAGAGGAGGTTGGGGGATTCAAATGAGCAAATTAAACAAGCCTAATCTGTTTATCGTCCTTTGTGCCTCCTCTGCTGTTGGATTTTTTTTTGGGGGCTTCTCGTTCCCTCCCCGCCCCGTCCTTCCATCTCTCCTGGTAGCTGGCCCACATCTGTGAACGCTCGGATTTAAATCTTGTTGTGGTCTGCGTGGAGGGGATTGTCGGTTAGACGTGGGTCACGCGAGACTTTGTGAGCTCCGCATGTGTGTGTTTGTGCGCTCGCGTGGGCGTGTGCAGCCGAACCGGTGACAAACCCCTTTTGTTTCTATAAAGACGTTTGCTTGGACGCGGCAATGACAGCTGCAGCGCAACTGACGGAGAGGGGGAGGGCAGTTAAAAAGAAAGACTGGAGTATTTAGCATATTTGACATGCAGGCCACGGGCTGCTCTGTGCAACAGTTGAGAAAGAGAGAGCTGTGAGTGCTGGAAATGTTGTGCTTGGAGGTAAAGGAGAAAGAAAGAAAGAAAGAAAGCTGAACTCTGCCAGGCTGCTTTAAACAAACAGACCCACTGAAGGAAAATAGCAGAAACACCACAACTGGCACTGAGGAGCCTGTAACTCTGGATAAGAAAAGCCCTGAAACAAGAGAACTGTTGGATCAAGTTCAGTTAATCGCTTCAAATAGCAACACACAATTGAATTAAGTTCATTCAGATGAACTTGGGTGTATTTAAATCATCTGATTCCTTTTAAATCAACAGTTTGCGTCGCTGCAACTTGATTTTAAGGAAAAGTCAACTGAAAGTTTCCAGTTTTTCTAACGTTGCCCAACATGATTCTGTAATTAGATTTACTGTTGTTTCATAGATGGATATATAGATGCTTTATTGAAGGTGTGGGAGTTCATTACATTCATGTTACATTTAAGAAAAATAGGTTCAAATCATGACAGTAGAAGAAATGAGGAGTTTACAGGAACAAAGCTTTAATTTCAGAGTTTTGTTTGTCTGTATTGTATTTGTAGTTTTTTATTTTTTTTCGCACATATTTATTAGTTTGTTAGTTACTTTACCCTGTGTGACAAAATGCCCTGCAGCGTGAAGGCTGAAATACCAGCCTCCACATAATTCAGATTCTTATGAAACTGATCAGTTTCACTCCAGATCCTCCGGTGAGGCTGTGTCGATCCTCCAGCCCTCAACTGTTTGTGCTCCTGCAGTAAAATGTTCTTCTGAACACTACACGGCCTCTTGTTTGAGCTTCAAGTGCAGCTTTAAATTCAAACTGATGGAATCCAGAGAAATAAACAGCCTTCACCGCAGCAGAAGGAGGTTCACGTGAAACTTCACTTCAGCTGCAGCTCAGACCGACTTTTTACAGTGAAGCTCCTGCCTCCTCTGTGGAGCTGCAGGTTGCCATGTCTGCTGGTATCCCCCCTTCTGACTGAGTGGGTGGCTGCTCGGTGGTTTTGTGTGGCGTCCTGAAGAAGCAGACCGAACCCCCCCTCAGCCTGGTTTTTGTGCTCGGCCTCCTTTTTCCTCGCGGCCTCCCTCTGACACACAAACACTGCTCAGCCGGATTGGGTTTCAGTGAAGACGGGAATGCACAAGTGGAGCCTGTGAATATCTGAACGCTTTGCTGCGTCCGTTTCTTCTCCACGTTTATTTTGTTTTTCTACACCAGCAGCTCTTTTTGCTGCTTCGCTTGTGCTGCACAGAGAATCTGCAGTTCAGCTGAATATAATGGAGTGAACGCTGGACTCAACTTCCTCGTCTGCCTGCAGCCTGGACTGTTGCTTTGGGAAAAACAGGCAGCTCATTACTGATAAGCCTCTTTCTGTGCCGTCGGCTAACAGTCCCGCCCAACTGCACTCCTCCCTCCTCTGCTTTCTTTTTCTTCGACTCTGTATCGGTTCACTCTTTGCGGACAGTGTTTTTGTGTTTCAGAGGGGAGGAGGCCCTCGGAGAATTAAAGAGTGGATTACAAAGCTGTGATGAATGTAGCCATCTCACATCGGTAGAGCCTTTCTCTGTTCCCACTGAGAGCACCAGACCTGACTGGGAGTGCTGGTTACACTGTAAAAAAACATAATAATAATAATATCATGTAAAAACAACAGGTGAGAATCTGGCAGCAAGAGGGCCAGAAAAAATAAGTTAAAAAATTGTAAAAATACAGATTAAAAAAAAAAAGAAAGAAAACACAAAATTTTTCAATTCCTAATATACATAATTTTCCTTTAGAATAACAGCGAATATCTGTTTTTAAAAAATGTTTTGCTGATTTAAATACAGTATAAAAAATGTGTAATTTTACAGAAACACATTCAAAGTACTACTAGTAAATATACTGATTTTGTATTTGAACAATTTTCACCGTTTTAGCCTGTTTCTTGTGGTTTTTTGTTTGTTTTTTTAAAGTCAACATATAAATCCACATTTTTCCCCCTGTGATCTGTAATTCAACAAAATCTGTAGAATATTAGTTCAAAAAATAATTTTCCATTTTTCAGTCCTTAATATACAGAATTTTACTGTCAAATAACAAATATCAGTAATGTTACAGTTGATGGCTTTAAAAAAAGGAATAAAGACTATGTA